>NC_051176.1:331340433-331411496 GCF_013339695.2 Rhipicephalus sanguineus
TAGTAGTAGTAGTCACGTAGGTCACTTAGCCAGAGGTGGGAGTGAATAAAGATGATTATTCTAAATTATGATGATGATGATGCGGAGAACAAAAGAATATAGAAGCAGTGATGCAAACAGAGCAATATACGCCAAAGGTTTTCGTCTACAATGGTTTTCTTTCTTATCTAGAAATGTTATTATTTCGAGGTGATCCGTCTTAAGGCACAGTAAAAAAATAAAGCATAAAAAAACTTATGAAAATGGATGTCACGCCGCACCGCACAGGAAGACTAGTAAGGCTTCGTAATGACCGCCATCTTGAATCCACGTGCTGCAGTCAGCATGCCGGTCACTTCGGGGGCCAGACCGTCTGCGCAAGGAGATGCTCCCGAATGTGTCTTGTGCTTGCCTTGGTACAAGACATGCACCAGACACATGTGTCTTGGTACAAGACACGTCAGTGTCTTGTACCGAGATCGTTGTACCCGTTTACTGCGACAGAACATTGAAGGCCAATTTAGTGCTCCTTCTCCACTCTCATAGCGAGCGAAATCTTGTTTCGTATATAGTGAAGCCTAACACTCACATGGGAAACCTTTCGGCACAGCCCTCAGACTGCGCCTGCGTTCCCTCATTCATCTGCAGCGTACACCGCATAATCCACATTTCTCCAGCCACTTTCCTCCGCCTACGACTCCTGCGCATCCTTCTGCGCAGCTCCGGGAACACCTACATTCACCGAGCAGTGGTTCCCATGGTTATCCAGGCGACGCTGCAGCCCAGGCGAGCAAGTTATGCGTATGAACGGACGGACTAACACAGAGGCTCAATTCACTAGCTCATAAATCCAGTAGCAACGTAGAGGTAAAACGGAAAACACAATTTAAGCACAAAGTTCAGATACCCGGTAAATGTTTCTCTATATATACACAACGTGAAAGCTCGATATATAAAATGAGAATAAACGAGTATCACAGGGCCATAGGTTAATCACACACTTATTTCTATTGTACGTGGATAAAAACTGCGTCAGTACGAGGTGTCTTTATTTCTCAAGTGCGAGAACAATAGAGCTTCACTTGCCAAGTTTAATATTTGCTGTTACGTAGCCTGTGGACGTTGTTTATTATTAGATACCGTAATTTCTGAAAATCGACCAGGCAACGCAATAAGGTAATTTAGTTATCGTAGTGGAAACGTAGGTGAAAAGAAATTATTAAAGCGCACTAGAAATGCGATTGTGTGTTTACGCAATGAATAATGTGTAATATATACACCTCCATAGCAGCGTGTATTGTGCATGTCGTTATACAATTATGACCCATTATACCCACGGATGCGTTCCTCTTCCTATTTCCATGGAGTTGTCTGCTCAACTGTGCGTCCTCATGTGAAAAGTTGTCTCGGAGTTGCGTTTCTTGTTGTAGCAAGAAAGACCTCCTAAATATTTAAAGCAAGGCTAAAGAGAAATGTCAATGCGAGCTGGATTGAAAGATGCAGGCCGCTGCAATAACGAACAGCGAGAATCGAGCCTTTGTAAGCGACAAAAGAACAAAAAAGAAAAAGGGAAGCCGGAGTGGCAACACATATTCTGGTCTATGTGCACTGGCTGATTCATGGGGAGCTATGACAGAGATGGAGATCACGTGGGAATTCGTCCGTAATGGTGTGGAGGATTCAAGGTGAACAGCACCAAGGGAACTTCGGTGACACACAAAACAATAGTAGAATCCGAATAATCTATCGATTTAACTCGGCGTAATATTTTTCTTTTATGATCAGCTACTTACAGTAATGCGCCCCTGCATTTACTTAACCACAGGTTATAATGTCTTGTTGGCCAAGATACTTGAGGTCGCTATCATCGAACGTTATCATATATAGTATGACAGGCTGAACCGTACAGTCGGCGTCAAAAGTTTGGAGACCACTACGTCTGAGAAAACTTCTGATTTCTCGCTAATTTGTGACTGTATTCGGTCGAACTGTACAGTACATGTTGTTAGCGCGTTTTAGAACCGGCCGAAAATGTAAACTCAAGGCTACCTGCCTAGGCAGCGGGAATATTCAGCTTTTTCTTGTGTCGCGTAGTATTTAAAATTTTGTCGCTGACTGTACATTAAAACCGATTCTGCGTATGCATTCGTTCGCAGTTGACTCTGTTCATAGCCTGCGGAACGAGGACGCGGTTCGACCGCATAGCGCCATGAACCGAGTTCAGAGCCACAGGCCGTATCGGGTGAGAAAGTCGCGCAGCTCGGAAATAAGGCAAGAAGAGAAAGCACAGTCTCTCGGTGGGCACGTTAATTCCCTTGACAGCTCACTTCATCGGCCGGCGTTCCTGTCCCCTGAGGCAGTAAATGCAATCGGTCAGCTCGTCTTCAATTGACTCCCAGGTCCAACAAACGACGTGCCCCTGCATTCGATCAAAGTGCGTGCGCCTAAAAGGGCGTGGTATAAGGGCGTCAGTGGGCGCGCCTTCGAGTTTGCTTTTGCCGCACCGCGCGAGTGTGTACGGTCGTGCGTGGTAGCGCGCTGCATCGGAAGTTCATCGGAAGACAGCGCGCACCGCGGTTCCGCCTGCTGAAAAAAAAAAAAAGATGTGCTCAGAGTGTTAGCAAATCGATGTGCTATAGCCCTATTCCAAAAGTGGCCGCTCCCTGCCGAGCGGAATAGGAAGCACCACAGATTTTAATAAAATCAAGGGAAATCAATTTTATTAGCTTTCATTACACAGGCACAACCGCACAAGGGCTGCTGATATTTAAGGCATCTTGGCGCAAGGGGCCGCCTCAAGTGATAAAGCCCGAAAGACATGCCCGGACGGTCGCAGCGTTTATAGCGGGCTCAGACAGGAGGCAAGCTTTTTTAACAAAGTTTCGCCTAAACTATATGCATATAAGAAAACTGTCGTTATGGCCTCTAAAGTGATGTGGGGGTTCTGTGTGCACCACATTTGCGAGCGCACATATGCGCTGAAATGTCCTCGAACATAATGTACACTCCGCGACTGTGGCCCGACCTCATTTTTATTTTATTTTCCCTCTTTGCAGACTGCAATTACGGCTGCGCTATATATGTGTTTCTTAATAAGTACAATATGTTCACATGAACTTTCCTTGAAAAGCACGCTAGAGCGATACAATTGTTATTTACATTTAATTTCATGTCGTTATTTAGTTTGCTTGGTAGTTCGAGCCGCTTTAAGTTTGATGTGTACTGTTTGACTAAGCGAGAGGGAATAGCCGGCATCGTACGTGGTTGCAAACTTGGCTATATGCACACATAAAAAAAACCGCCATGGTAGCTTTGCACGTAAGGTGTCGCGCTGCTGAGCTCGAGGGCGTAGATTCGATTTCCGGCAACGGCAGCCGCATTTCGATGGGGGTGAAATGCGAAGAACACCCGTGTGCTTAGATTTAGGTGCACGTTAAAGAACCCCAGGTAGTCGAAAGTAATCCCGTGTCCCCCATTACGGTGTGCCTCATAATCATATCGTGGTTTTGGCACGTAAAACTCCAGCAATTATTAATAAAAAGAATAACGAAGCATTTTCTTAGGAGCTGCCAGGGTAGATATGCGAATAGATTGACTAATGGGGTTCAAGGTGTTAAAGGAACACAAAGATTGTAAAAGACGCCGTACCGGAGGATCCACATTAATTTAGATTATCCAAATACCTTCAATGTACACCGAAAGTTCTTTTTTTTTTTTTTAATACCGCACCACCGAATAGCGGGCGTCGCAGCCTGGGAATGAATCCGCCAATTCGTCGTGATCGCCATCAGGACGCCATCACGGCGAGTCACAGTTGTCGGCAAGATACCGGGTACCAGAGTGCTCATAGTTCATGCAGACTGCGCTGGCAGTTTAGCCCGCAACTCACCGAGCTATAGACTCCCGACACATTTATCAGGCAGAGACGGATCAACTCTTGTGTCTCGAAACGCGCAGCGTAGTATCTGGACTGACCCAGAACAGCAGTATGGACCTATATAAGCTCTCACGATCCCATGTGCGAATTCCGCGTGCCGTGTGACCGCAGCAGAAGTGATAGAGCATATACTTACACCGAAATCGACTAACTGTCGCGAACACTAACTCCTTCTTAAGTAATTTCAAACGAATAACATCGCTACTGCGCTCCATGTGCAACGTTTACGGGAAGACACGACAAAATTGACTTTTTATTGCATACTATTTAATCTAAAAGGTATAATTTGATGAATTGGTAGCGCTATACTAACAGATACGAAGAAAGAACAGTTGCAAGTGTGCGCTTGTCATTGTCCTTTCATCGTCTCTGTCAGTGTCACGCTACAAGTTCATCAAATAGAACGATGTCATATCCCCCAAATGTATACGCTTCTATAGAAGGAATAAATCGAACTGAGTATTCAGCAAAGATTGTCATCTCTGGAACTTAGAGACGTTCTCGGCCCGTGGACAAACAGTATACCTGTGTTTTCCACGCTGCGAAAGCATTTCTGCAGTTTCTCAGAGGCACTGGCCTCACTGGAATACTTAAGTCTGTTGTGTCTCCTGGTTTGCTTTGAGTGTGTTCTGTATTTGTCGCTGACTGTGCATGTCGCTTCATCTTACCCATCCGGAACAGCATGCTAGGCGTGCTACCATGCAGGCAAACGTCTCCAGTACTCACTAAAGAACCCCCCTCTTTAGGTGTTGTATCTCCACTGAAAGCTGTGTATGAGATGAAACGACAGACTAGCGCACGACGTCACGCAGTGGACAAGCGATTTGCAGACGCGTAGGTTAATGAAATGCAAGTGTGCAATTACTTTCTTGGCCACCCAGCCAGCATACCCGCGGTCAGACAAGCGAGCAGGCTGTCGGTACGAGCCTAGAAATGTGCGTGCGTGTCGGGACCATTTTTTTTTTTTTTGTAGGTGAACGGAACAGATATGTTGGTTGTAGCGTGTCAGCTGCTGCAACGGGAATCGATTGCCCGCGCGCGCTTAGTTCCGCTGATAACGAGAGCTCCGCTTCTAGCACAAAAATCTGAAGAACGTTGGGGGGAGCGCGGCAAACAACGGCTGTGCAGTGCGTGGCATGCTCGTGCCTACGGGTCACCTTCTTACAACGGACGTTATCTACAGCGGCGGTCTTATCGCCGCTGTCCTCCCCTTTGCACTCGACGAGGAGCCTGCGCAGCGTCTCGGACCAACGCTTCCGTTCGCGGCGAAAAAGGGAGCGATAGCACCCTTTCGACGAAAGTCACCGGTCAACGCCGGCTACTGGTCGTTTCTGCCACTACAACCCCCTGCAGCGCACTCGCGGGCGTGGTCTAGTGGTTATGGTACTCGACTGTTGACCCGAAGGCCGTGCGATCGAATCCCGGCCGCGGCGGCTCCATTTCTATGGAGGCGAAATGCTATAGGGGCCCATGTGCTTAGATTTAGGAGCCCGTTAAAGAACCCCACGTGATCGAAATTTCCAGAGCCCTCCGCTACGGCGTCTCTCGTAATCATATCGTGGTTTTTGGACGCAAAACTTCAACAACTTTTATAATTCCTACGACGCTTGCTCCGCCCGACGCGTTCTCCAAGAAGCCCCTCGCGAAAAGAGCAGCGCTTATGGACTGTGTCAGTCAACCCGCGCTCGCGGTATTTGTTAAGTGACCTGAATGAAACGATCCTGTACTCGACGATGTTACCTGTCTCTGTGATTATTATGATAATGTTCATTGTGAACATCCTATACTCTTTGAATAAACGGGGCGGCGAGAAATATTTATCGAGCCTGTTTGTTCAGATCAGGTTTTATTACATCTCTTACAGCCTAGCACTTGGTTATCTCTTTGTGATCTTTTCTTCCGTCGTTAAGTCCATATTTCTATATTGTAAATGCACCTACGCCTGTAACAGCACCGAATCTGACATTTTATTATTTTTGTTTTGGCGGGTAATGGAGTCATTTCTTTTCTCGAATCGAGGTGAAGAGTAGAATGGAGTAATATTTTGTGAAATAAGCGGAAAAGTCTTCTACATGAAGCTACATTAATCTAAACCACTGCGGCTCTGCAGCTTGGACGCACAAACTCGTCGCTTGTTACTCACTAACAGTTGTTACGGGATCTCAGACCATAATGTTACCTCTATAGCAGCCACACAGAGCTAACCACTCTGCATCGAGGACGATAGCTTGTGAAGCGCCTCCAAATACTGAACATCCCTTTCGCAGTTCAGAAAGCATCACGACCCATAGCAAGTAAAATGTTCTTTTCTGTCGTTATAGCTCTCGAAGTATTTGATTTGGCACGTTGTACTACTCACCCGATACGCTAATGCGGTCTCTTCTAATGACAGAATTCTCGCTCTCTCACTCATCATATTGCCACGCTGTTCATTGCTTTATTTTCATGTATTCGGGTTCGACCCACAAAAACGGCTAGCAACGCTCGGCGCACACCGCGCCGCAATGTCTGGGAAGCTTCGCGATTGTTTGAGATCATTTTGTTAAGATTGCGCGCAGGACTCGAATAGTCAAGTTTATTTACGCGAGAACCAGCGATAACTCTGGATGGTTCGCTACGCGTTCCGCCGATGATGAGATTTCTCGACGGCCGACGACTGTTCCCGCCGCTCAGTGTACATGCGTGAATTGCTTGCACCTTGACTTTTCATTTTCCGGGAACCTGCCCCGCCACGGTGGTCTAGTGGTTATGGCGTTTGACTTCTGACCCGATGGTCGCGGGATCGAATCCCGGCCGCGGCGGCTGCATTTTCGATAGAGGCGAGAATGTTTGAGGCCCGCGTACTTAGATTTAGGTGCACGTTAAAGAACCCCAGGTGGTCGAACTTTCCGGAGCCCTCCACTACGGCGTCTCTCATAATCATACCGTGGTTTTGGGACGTTAAACACCAGATATTATTATTGTTATTTTCCGGGCACAAGGTCGCCCAAATGAAGAGTTTAGTCTTTAATAGCCCGAATGCCGTCTTCTTCAGAGTCACGACCACGTGACAATATATACAAATAAAAAAAACACTGCATGGTCACGTACCCAAGAAATATTTGGTTCTGTCATAAACTCCCATACTCGCGCGACGCCCCTCATGCAAAATCTCGAGGGTTATTCTTCACGATCAGTACGTACGTCACGAACCATCATTCACGCGCGAATGGTAACCACGCGCAACGTACGGCCGACGCATATGAAGGCGGTCAGTGTACAACGACCGCCGTTCATAAGCGTGACGAAAAATTCTTCTTTCGCTAATGATACGAAACTGCGCATACTTCTTTTCTTGGCCGGTTCAAAACGACACCATACCTCGTGCACGCGTCGAACAAAATATGCGCAGATGAAGTCCGCACACCAAGATATCTTCGACCTTGTAGTGCTCAGGTGCGAAATGCCAAGATGCGTATTTATGTATGCAAATGATTCCGGCCGTTTCCGGAACGCATAGAGTGACCACGAACAGTACCAAGAAGCGGGCTGGATTAACCTGCATTCACTCGGACAAGGTCGACCGGAACGTCAGAGCAGATGCGCCAGCACAGGCAATAAACGTATACACGCCGAGGCTGCGCGCGATGCGCCGTTGAGAACCGTTGAATGCGTGGAGCACGTTGCCTGCAGAACTCGCCGGGCACGATCGCTTTCCGTATTAAAAAACACGAACGCGAGAGTTCGAGTTTACTTTCCTATATATACTGCTGAGGGTGAAAGGAGAACATTTTAAATATTCTTGGTTTCGGCAAAGCACAGAGAAATGAAGTAGCCGACACTCTTGATACCGAACTTTCAGCTGTGAATAGCCGAAACTCTTGTGGAAGATTTTCCCTCTTTCTTTCACGACCAGCGCTCGTCTGCTAATTGGTCGCTCATTATTTTTAACAGCATGTTAAAAATAATATTTTTCTCCCAGTGTTGGCGGTAGAGGCTTGTCACTCGCAGATCTCGAACAGTACTGCTCAACGAAAGGGGGCTTAGCTGAGTCCTGGTGCGTTAAATGGAAAGTCCGTAGTCTGCTTCGCTTAGTTGTTGTGAGGCAGTTGAGCAGGTGCGTGGTTGTCGTGTGACCTGCTGCGCATGTAGCCATTAAGGAGCTAATAATTTCTTACGGCTTGTTTGATCAGTGCGATAACCGCCGTTATATCTGATCCAAATCCATTTTCATCCACAATTTCATATTCTCTTTCGTTCCTTCCGGCACCCTCTCTTCTGGCTCGAGTCGATAGACCACTCTCGTCCTGTGTGTTCTTCCTCAGTCGCTGTCTCCCGTTTGCACATTTCTTAGAATGCACCATTTATACTTGCCCGCTGCTTCAACGTAATACTAATCATTTCTGGGGTTTTACGTGCCAAAACCACTATATAATTATGAGGCACACCGTATAGCGAAGGACTCCGGAAGTTTCGACCCCCTGGGGTTCTTTAACACTCACTTTAATCGAAGTACACTGGCCTCTGGCATTACCGCCTCTATCGAAAATCGACCGCCGTTGCCGGGATCGAACCCGCGACCTTCGGGTCAGCAGTCGAGCACCGTAACGACTGTACCACTGCGGCGACTCACTCCATCCTCCTACATGTGAGTTCCACCCGTAAAGTATATCTGATTTCGTGCGGGTCGCTTAAACACTGCTCTGCACAAGGCAAAAAAAAAGTTTTTTTTTATCCTTTTCGACATGCTTTTCTTTTTTTTTTTTTTTTCATCTGAGACCTCGTTAAAATAGTGGCCCTCCGAAGGTTTAGTTCGACAAACGGCGCACGCTGCAATGTTCAGGCAACGAAGACCAGCGGTTGAGTGCCCTTAGAGATTATCAAAGGTTTCCGTTTTGGTGACACAGCGGATGACGGGGCGCGTTGCTTAATTAATACGAACTTGACGCTTAATTGAGTCAGCGGGGAAACCAAGCAAGTGAGCAAGTAGAAAGGAAAGCAAGTGGACAATGTGCTCATAAACAGCTTCGTCACGCGTCAGTTCCCGTGATCTCATCACTATTTCAGGATGGCGGCAAAGGAAAAAAAAATTATATATTTTTGCGAGCATCGGTTAGTAGCTCAAAACTGTTGACGTATGTGCGTATTATAGGCTGAACGAGGTCGTAGTGCGGAGAAACAAGGTAATCCGATGACAGGGAAAGAACGGGTAAAAAATCTGACAGTCACGCGCTGCTGACGTCGTTGTTGCGTAAGCTGATTTCGTGGATCCTCTTTTTTCGTCGACTATATATATACAGAAAGCCACTGAAACATGCGGAACTACTCTGGGTGTGGACGGATTCATTCAAGGCTCACGATAATGCGACTTTCTTACCAGTGCCACGGCGCATGCGCAATTCCTCTAACAAAAATGTCGCGAAACGCCTCTCATCTCTGAGGCTTTGGTTCTGGCGATGCCGGTTGTCCGGGCCCCTACCAAAACCCTACCAAAGCGGCAGAGGGCAGCACTAGAAAATAAAAAAAAAAGTTAAGGCAGCCTCGCACTAGTGGTGCCAAGCCTGGAGGAAGTGCGGAGCTGGACGACCTCCCTTGTATCTCTTCATTTCTTTCTCTCTTTCTTCATCTCTTTCTCTCTTTTTTTTTGCTATCTCTTTTGTCTCTATTTATTTCTTTTTTCTCTCTCTATTGCTTTCTCTTTCTCGGTCTTACTATCTTTCTCTTTCTTCACTTTATCTCTCTCTCTCCTTTTCTCGCTTCCCGTTTCTATATCTCTATCTCTCGATCTCTATCTCTCTCTTTCTTTGATTCTTTCTCTTTCTCACTTTCTTTCTCTTTCCGTCTTGCTCTCTGTTTTTGCTGTCTCTTTCTTTCTATTTCTTTCTCTCTCTGTCTATTTCTTTCTCTGTCTTTCTATCTTTTTCTTCCTTTCTCCCCTTTCTTTCTCTCGGCTTCTCTATTTCTCTTTCTTTCTATCTCGTTGTTTCTCTCTCTCTCTGTACTCGGTCTCTCGATCGCCCATCAGAGTTATTCCATCCCAAGCCGGACAAATCGGCGCACGTGTTCTGAGAGCGAAGCAAAAGATGACACGGAGGAAGAAGAGGACGAAGAGAACGCGTGCCAGTCCATGTTGGTGATAATTTTTGTTCGTGACTGACGGAGTTTGCCCGAGCAAAAGAGCTCTGCTGTTAAAAGGCGGACTGCAGTGCGAACGATGCAAGATTTCGGAAATGGCGAACCACACTTCGCGGGAGCCAAGAACCCCCCCCCCCCCGTCCCCCTTTCACAAAAACGTCGCGTGCAGGGAGGGCCGCTGCCCATAGCTTATGGCAACACTAAGCCGTTTGTGGTCCAATATTTATAAAGGCCCGTATTTAAGGGAAAATTACAAGGCCCTTTACCAGCACTACTATACAATGTATGTTGTAGAAGCTCCTTAGTCCCACTGCGATGCTCGAGGCTATATATGTATAGGAATAAACCGAATGCGTTGCCCTGACCGAGCCGCATTCTTCGTGCAAATCATTTCCTCGTAAAGTGACCTCCATCGCCAACTCGCCAAGTCACGCTCAGAAGTGGTGTGCAGACACGTGCCGCCTGGCACCAGATACGAAGTGAGCCATCAACAGTGCCCGATGACGCGTGACGGCGGGCCCCCCGTAGCGGGAACGCGCAAACCAGAGCGGCCGGTTTCTGCCCAAAAAAATCTGCCCCTCTCGCCGTCTTGGAGGTTTATTTTTTTGGAAATAAAGCCCAACTTTTGCTAGCCGGCTCAGCCGTTAAAACAAAGCAAAAAGTGTGCTGAACGCTCGAGGGCGTAAGAGTGAAACCGAGGTAACTATAGATGCCTCCGCGCGAACTTGAACCCATCGCCGCGATGGCAACGCCCGATAGCGCGCAGACACACGTTAAATACCACCGTTTTGTATTCTATAGATACCACGCTTGATCGTGCATCTATTCGCTTGACTTTCTATATACTATAGTTTTCAACACTGAACACTATCAAAGTGTACCTCTCTCTGTCTGTTTATCTGTCTATGAGCTATATAAGGCCTCGAAGCGCGAACTATGGTCGTATGCTTCGATTTCGCGTCCTTCGCGTTGTACGGATTCCGTACGAATAACCTGTAGCTATGTGCAGCCGCCAGCTTCGACAGTCTTTTATGCACGCAGGTATGGAACACACGTGCGCGCGCAATTTTTCACGGATACCATGCTTGTCAAAAGCGCCGCACGACATTCTTCTAATAAGGAGCCAGCTGGCTCACACTTTTCCAGTTACTCGATAGGCTGCTCCGGTGTATGCAAACAAACAACCAAACGCATTGCCGATCTAGAACAAGTGACTGCATTTAGAATGACAAACCTCATGAAAAGAGGAACCTTCAGAAACAATAACAACGATATATGTTCATACACGTATCCCACTCTTGTTCAGCACCGAAGTTTGGCTTAAAAGGGTCTGAACACGAGCTAGTTGGTACTTTTTCGTAGTTAAAAACAGCGCGAAATTTAAAAAAAGGAAAAATAAAAAAGTTCAAATGCAACGTGGTGGTCTAGTGGTTATGGCGCTTCACTGCTGATCCGAAGGTCGCGGGATCAAGTCCCAGCCGCAGCGGCAGCATTTCGATGGAGGCAAAATGCTAAAGGCACCGTGATTTAGGGGAACGTTAAAGAACACCAGGTAGTCGAAATTTCCGGAGCCCTCCATTACGGCGTCTCTCATAATCATATCCTGGTTTTGGGACGTAAAACCCCAACAATTATTATTATTATTATTAACGCTATAGCGTTAAAGAGCTCAACGATACGAGAAACAGCGCGACACACGGGACAGTGAAAGAGACGGACCAAGCGCTGACTTACAACCAAGGTTTTATTCCGTACATGGGGGTATATATAGCACACGCAACATGAAAGGAAGGAGAGGAGAACAGTGACGTGAAACATTCTTCACGAATTCTATGAAAGCTTCTGAAAAAATAAAATAAAACTATCATCCTCTAGACAGATAGGCAATTTCCCTGGTGAGGAGCGCTAACGAAGGCACACTCACGCACATGTCACCTTTTTTGTCAATGCAAAATGCCTCATAAATCTCACGTGCTCGTTGATCCCTGTATCGCCGAAGAATCTTACATTGATCGAACATTGCATGACAGCCGCATACGGAACTGTGCGCAGCTAGGTGGCTGCCCACAGAACCCCGCATTAGATTACGGTGTTCCCTGAGGCGGTCATTTACACACCGACCAGTTTGGCCGATGTAGCAGCGACCGCATGAGAGGGGGATTTCGTATACCGCGTTATGACAGCATTCAACATACCGCGTTATGACAGCATTGTGAAGAGGCTGGACTTCAGAAACTGGCGTCGTCCGTGCGGTCGGCGAAGGGCCTGAACCTTTCGGTGTTTTTTTTCGGCAAAAACGCATAAGCCGGAGATTCCCTTTCGCGTCATTGTGTCGGAACAGGGCACTTGGCAGCGCCTTGTGGGAAGGTTCTTGCAACGTTCCCTATCTGTCCTTGATGTGGAGGATCCCTGCCTCATCAGAAAGCCACAAGAAGTGTCTGACTATCTTCAGCAAGGGTGTCCTTCAAAAGTGAGCTTCTTTTCAGTAGATGTCAAGGACCTATACTATTCCTTGCCGTTGGACCAGGTCTGCGCAGAGGTGAGCGAATGCATCGACCGCTATGGGAGCGTTAGGTTTCAGGACTCGTGTGGAATCAGCGTCAGGAACTTTTTAGAAATGCTGAGCTTTTATTTACGTTCCACATTTATAAAGCATGATGGCAAACTTTATATTCAAAAAGAAGGTGTTTGCATAGGTTCGTGCCTCGCACCGATCCTAAGTGATATTCTTTTAGCCAAATATGACAGATCCCTCATGGAATGCCTGCATCAGACGACCGCTGTAAAAGTGTTTAGATTCGTGGACGACTTTTTGATATTTTACAGGTCTAACCACTCTGACACACAGCAATGTGCTGATCGGATTATTGAAGTGTTTCGCTCTTGCATGAGCAAACTGCAACTAACCACTGAATTTCCCACTGGTAACAGACTTCGGTTTCTTGACCTTGAAATGTTTTTATCTGACCACGTGTGCTGGCAGTATGCCCCCCGCTCCAAGAAAAGCTTGTTACCTTACAGTTCTGCGCATTCTAAACTTGTCAAGCGAGCGATTGCAAAATCTTGTATAGGGGCAGCGTTGACGCGATCATGCCATCACACTATGTGCACTAGCTTTGACTCGCAGGTGCGCAGACTGCGCATGGCAGGCTACCCGGACAACCTACTGTGTTCCATTGCCGAAGGTCTTCTAGAAGGCTTGAAACAGCCAAAAAAACTGATTAGTCGCCAGGAAAAGAGCCCACTTTCAAAAACAGCGGTAATTCCGTATTTGCATAGGGTGTCGCATTGTTTAAAAAAAGTAGCACAAAAAGCAGGCATCAGAGTTGTCTTTTCAGCAAAAAATAAGTTCTCTGGTATGTGCAATAAGGTGAACAGAGAAGATAGAGGGCCTCGCGTGTGTGATAAGAAACACGCCAAAAAGTTTGTTGAATGCTGTCATAACGCGGTATACGAAATCCCCCTCTCATGCGGTCGCTGCTACATCGGCCAAACTGGTCGGTGTGTAAATGACCGCCTCAGGGAACACCGTAATCTAATGCGGGGTTCTGTGGGCAGCCACCTAGCTGCGCACAGTTCCGTATGCGGCTGTCATGCAATGTTCGATCAATGTAAGATTCTTCGGCGATACAGGGATCAACGAGCACGTGAGATTTATGAGGCATTTTGCATTGACAAAAAAGGTGACATGTGCGTGAGTGTGCCTTCGTTAGCGCTCCTCACCAGGGAAATTGCCTATCTGTCTAGAGGATGATAGTTTTATTTTATTTTTTCAGAAGCTTTCATAGAATTCGTGAAGAATGTTTCACGTCACTGTTCTCCTCTCCTTCCTTTCATGTTGCGTGTGCTATATATACCCCCATGTACGGAATAAAACCTTGGTTGTAAGTCAGCGCTTGGTCCGTCTCTTTCACTGTCCCGTGTGTCGCGCTGTTTCTCGTATCGTTGAACATGTACCAACCGGCCCAAATACGCACCTTAGTGCAGTTCAATTAAAGAGCTCGTTTCACAGAAATTGCGGTGTCGGCGTCGTTGGTTGTGAGCGAAAAATCAGCGTTGTCCGTGAGCGAAAATTCGAGATAGAAGCAAAATAAAGAAGCGATAAAAACCTCCGGCCCGAGTGGGAATCGATCCCAAGACTTCTTCGTGGCAAGCTGGTGTTCTACCGCACAGACACGCCCGTGCTTGAAACTATTCCGGAAAAACCCGCTATACGAATGTCGTGTATACAGTGCGAGGAGTGTCCTCAACGCATGTAATATTGCGTGGCAGCAGTTTCGCACTAGGCTGCGAAACATTCGAATTACGCACCCAGTGCTTGATTTAAATTCCCACCCATCACAAAGCGCACAGGCATAATTAATCATCATCAGCAGCAACAACATCAGCGAAGTGGGCTGTTGAGCAGGTGCGCGTGTTACCCTACTGACGCGTTGTGGGCACTTCGCGAATTCGCAAAATGAAGAATAATGGCGTCGTGGGCACTTGACAACTGCACTTACAGTAGGCATTCTAGGATAGTTTGAAACGGCCCACGTTACGCACGCACACGTTTCTTTTCTTACGGCATGGGCTGAGGTGTCCTGCGAGAAGCGAAGCCAGGGTAGCGATTGATCGAGAAGGTGATGCGAACGGGGCCCGATTACGTTATCGCGAAGCTCAAGCGTCCTCCACGTTTTTGTTGCCCCGCCACGGTGGTCTAGTGGTTATGGCGCTCGACTGCTGACCTGAAGGTCGCGGGATCGAATCCTGGACGCGGCGGCTGCATTTTCGTTGGAGGCAAAAATGATAGAGGCGTGTGCTTAGATTTAGGTGCACGTTAAAGAACCCCAGGTGGTCGAAATTTCCGGAGCCTTCCACTACGGCGTCTCTCATAATCATATCGTGGTTCTGGTACGTTAAACCCCAGATATTATTATTAAGTTTTTGTAGTTATTTAACAATGCGATTATATAACATGACATTGCTTTAAGAACGCGAGACAAACGCATACGCCGATGCCATTCCTTTTTTTTCAGCTTCTTATTTTTCATTGTCCTTTTTTTTTTCAAGCAGATATGCGCGCTAGCTATTCCTATACATTACTCTAACTATACCAACTATACCTCTTTCCCCCTCTACTTCTCCTCAGCGCTGGCATCTGCTCGCGGTCGGCGTCATCGGCGCGTCCTTTCGAAAACGGCAGCGCTGATACGCGAAGGGCCCGCCTCCTCACTCGTTGTTACAAAGATTCATGCACGGTGCGAAGTGTAAGAATGCGTCCTCCGTATCCACCCCCATTGTTCGAGCAGATTCCTACGCGGCTGCGTGGCATGCCTTCCTCTATCGCGCCCAAACGCGCGAGCAACCGGGCGCCGCCGCTTAAATGTATAACGTTCAAGGCGCATCACTTTCTTTGCACACTCCACCGTGTATTTATTACATGCAGCATGGCGCGAATCGAGCCCGTTGCAGCCGAGTACCCAACGAAATTGGGCAATGCAGTTTTATTGAGGCGTATATAGCTCTCAATTTCTACATACTCTAGGACGGTTCACAGCAAACAGATGCGCGAAGAAAGATGCGCGATGGTGCAAAAAGCGTGTTTTTGTTCCGTCGAATAGTTCAAGCTGATTTACTTTCCTTTTTTCTCTTGATTAACAGTCGGTTGTGAACTACGGCCTTCGATAATCCATGATATGGTAGGGCACAGTGCTCGCGACAAGCTGCCCAAGAACAATAGGGGCGCAGCCATAATTTTTTTTCGGGGGTCGGAGGATTCAACCAGTCGTTATGTGCGTTCGTGCGTGTGTTCCGTATGTGTGCCTGTATATATTCACATGCAAAGCTGAAAAATTTCGGCGGGGGGGGGGGAGGGGGGGGGAGTATGAACCTTCCTCTCTGTCCCCCTCCTGGCTACGCCACTGGATCACAAATACTTCAGCTTCGCCAGCGACCTCGTACGCAAGCACTATTTTCGGAAATCCCAGACGTACGAAGTGGCAGCGCGGAGCAATGGACGCTGTCAGTGTGTATTCGTATATAATAGAGACGTATAGGCTTATAACTTTGTTGCACCGAATTGGGGTCCACGGGGCGGGGCGTGCGCGCACGCGCAACGGACGAAAAGAATGGAAGCGTGACGCCCGTGTAGACGCCCGCCACCTACGCGCGTTGAGCCTTTCTTTCCTTCTCTTTTTTTTCTATTGAATTCTGCAGAAGCCGCGACTGTGTATAGAGGGGCATAGGAGACGCGCGTCGCGAGAGCGGCTCGTTTAATGCGCATGTATCGCCCCCGCGCGCGCTTCGTGCCCGCGGCGAAACGAACGTGCGAGCCGTTCCTTTCGCTCCGGTCTCCTTCTGACGAACGCTTTCACCCCTGCGCGCGAGAAATGTCGTAACTTACCTGCGAGTGATATTCGCTCATTGCGAGAATACCTACCGCGCGAAAACCCGGTCGGCGTGCTCGCTCGCATCTGGTCGTCGTTCAACTGAAGCAACTAAAGCGCCCGGCGACTGCGCGCGCATACATACATCGAGAGGCGAAGATTGCTGCGTTCTTGCCGCGCTCGCGCAAACTAAGCACGACGACAATAAGCTCGCGCGCCCCCTTGCTTATTCCGAAGCCGCCTGAACAGAATGGGCGCGTGCCTGTTGCCTTGAGACCTTCTGGGTTCGACTGCGCGTAACGTAATCATAATAATTGTTGGGGTTTGACGTCCCAAAACCACGATATGATTATGAGGGACTCCGTAGTGGAGGGCTCCGGAAATTTCGACCACCTGGTGTTCTTTAAAGTGCACGTAAATCTAAGTACACGGGCCTCAAGCATTTTCGCCTCCGTCGAAAATGCGGCCCCTGCGGTCGGGATTGGATTCCGCGACGTGCGGGTCAGCTGTCGAGCACCATAACCACCATAGACTCACCGTGGCGGTGACACCGACGGTTACTTTTCGCGTTCGATGAGGCATCTAAGGCTTTCGCCTTAATAAGTCACGACAAAACACCCCTGTTTTACCATAAGAAAAGCACCCCGACAAAAGGAAGAAGAATCATATGGTGGAGCTATATATTAAGAGGGGCGAAAGAAGAAATAGCATTGCACGCTTGTTTTTTCACACTCGTCTGATGTATACTCGTAGTCTCTTGTTTGTGAAGTTTACGCTTGATAATTTTGCATGCCTTGAGAGAAATCTTCAGATGTCCCCGTCCTCAGAGTATACTGCTTCGCCCAGCGCTTGTTTCTGCGCAGGAAGCGTTCGGCTCCTGCCTACCAGCGTATTCAGCGGTGTAGCGGCGAAGCAACAGCCTACGTCCGGCCATCGCGGTCGCGTGGACGATGGACCAGAACCGGGCTTGGCTCCCGCCGCATTTTTATAAACTCGCCGTATCGCGGAGACGCGTGCATGCGAGACACGTTCCACGCCGCTCGCGCGTTCGGCCGCAGACATGCGGCGGGGAAGCTAGCCGTTTCCTGTGCTTCCTGTTTCGCAAAACGCCACAGCAGCGTTCGGCAAGGTTCGTCCGAAGGATGCGCGGCCTCCTCCCGGCTTGCGTCTGCGTCTACATGAGGGCGGCCGCGTACGCATGCAATGACGCTGCGCACCTGCTAGACGGCGCGGCGACGCGGTTGCCGATGTTCCCGAAGTCTATATAAGTCGCTCTTAAAACACTGTCGAGTCGAAAGTTTCCCAAACATTTTCGTGTATACCCCGAGTGCATTAGCCATCAATGCGAATTTTCGTTTTACAGGCCGTGCTAAAGGCCCGTGTACTGTACACGGTGTCAGCGCATGTCACAGAACACCAGTGCCCGAATTCACAAAAATTCACTTTCGTAAGTAAGTTTTTCCACTGGTCAGCCGGCTTCATTAACGATATGTACCGCATCGTGATTGGCTGAAATATTCTCTCACGAAAATTTGTAGCGCAAGGACGTTTCTGTGAATGCGGGTCCAGGTGGTCTAAATTTCCGGAGCCCTCAATTACGGCATGCCTCGTAATCATATCGTGGTTTTGGCACGTAAAACACCAGATATCATATTATTATATGTAGTAGTTTTGCAGGCCATGGCAGGGAACGCTAGACGCTTCTTTGTCGATGCGTTGGCTCTGCAAGAATAGTGTGTCTCTCCAAGGGACCATTGGGACCGACGTGCGGCTTAGCTAAATGAGCGCGCTAACAAAGCACGCGCTTGGAGAGTTCACAGATGGAGCGGTTCAACCAAACAACATAATTTCCATCGCGCGTATAGACCTTTGTTAGACCGCAGTGGCATCGATTGCTTCGATCGGAAGATATGCAAACTGGGAGAGGTACTACTTGTTCAGTGGTGGACCCAATCAGGCACATAATGATGATGCGACGATGGCGGCGGCGAAGACATTGAAAGACAAGACTGGCGATCAGTGCTCCAGTGAGGGCCAATGTCGTCTTTGAGATGGGAAACGTGTGTGCCACCCAAGTGTGTCTTCCAGCCATGAAGCGAATATTCAGGTCTCAGTAGCGCCACGGGAAAGAAAAAAAGGAGGACGCACACGCGTATACGTGCGATGCACGATATAGCTTGCAGAAAGAAAAGGCTGAACCGCTACTAGAAGCCAGGTTTTATATAGAAAGAAACTGACAAGCCTCCCCCTCCATGAAAAAAAAAGAGTGCAGCCGTGCGTGCGCACGTACATACGAAGAGAGCGAGATCAAGCGTGTCTAAACCAACAGAGTTGCCCAAATCCTTTGGCAGGGAAAGAACTCTGTAAGCGCAGACCAAACGGAGACCGCGGAAAGAAAGAGAATGACCGATCGGGGCTGGCCCTAAGTAACCGTGACGACGACGCCGTGCGCTGCTTCGTAGAAGGAAACTCCCGCCGCATCGGCATCCCTGTGTATTTGGGGGGGGGGGGGGGGGGGGCACAGGGAGATCAGTGCACCCAACCAAGTCTCCGCCCTTAGCGCGACGTTTGAATTGCGCTCCATCGAGGATCACTTGGCAGCTACAGGTATAGTCATTTGCACGACACATATTGAAACCCGAAATGTCAACTTCTATGTATACTTCACTCGATCAGGCGAGGAAGGGTGGTTTACGGCTTCTTCTAACTCGAATACTGGGACAGTGTCCACAGACCGCGATAGCGACGTTACTTTAGAAACTTCGCTCAGACTATACAGCACATTTCCTTCCATTGTCTTCGTGTACCGTCTACATGCGTCCAGTATTATCTAGCACACCACTGAAAACCTCAGGATTGCCTATGATATGCATATATGCCTTGCCTGCAGTGATTTCAATATACCCACCGGTTCACCCGTGTACATCTCGCTATATCGAACCTTGCACCGCGATTGAAACAGCACTGCCACGAAAATTGCATGTTGCGCTTTTACTGTTTTTTTTTGGCTGTTGTCGACTACCACAAACACGGTAAGAGGTCTCAGTTCTTGGAGCACTAATCAATATGACATGCGACACATTCAAAACGCGCGCCAAGAGTATACACAACGCGGCTTCGGAAGTGCTCACACATAGCGTGCAGGTAGCGTGCGTGCGTGCGTGCGTGCGTGCGTGTGTGTGTGTGTGTGTGTGTGTGTGTGTGTGTGTGTGTGTGTGTGTGTGTGTGTGTGTGTGTGTGTGTGTGTGTGTGTGTGTGTGTGTGTGTGTGTGTGTGTGTGTGTGTGTGTGTGTGTGTGTGTGTGTGTGTGTGTGTGTGTGTGTGTGTGTGTGTGTGTGTGTGTGTGTGTGTGTGTGTTTGCGCGCATGCCCAGGTTTCCTTGTTCTGAAATATGTACTGTAGCTGTAACTCACAAACCTTGCTAATTATTGCGCCATTGCTTTCGTTACGCACAACTCGTGCGCTAGAGATCTGTTAAACGACTCTCTCCTAGCTGCACTTCTAATAATAGCGAGGCAATTAAGATGGTCTTATACTTCCATGAGTAATTAGAGGACCTGTCGCAAACGCCATCCTTTCACACATTCTTCTGAGATTACATCGAGTTGTGTCCGACCAGACGAGAAATATCCTAGTATAGCGCTAATTTATAGCTTCTATATATAATATAAAATACAGTGTACAACAAGATCGTTGGCCGTATGTTCTTGTTCGCCGGCGTTAATTTCCGGGCATTTGCAGTTCGCTCAAGGGGCGCACTCACTCGAAACGTGAATGTCTTCTTATTTTTAGAAGTAAAATTAATTATTTTCGCATAAACCCCGTAAGAAGGCGCCATAATTAAACGCGCAAATTAAAAAAAAACACTGTAAAAAAAGCCGCGAAGGACCCCGTCGAGAATCGCTCTCCGAGATTTCGTATAGCCTCAAGAACGACTTGGAAATTATATAATATATATAGATATTTTTTTGAATTTCAGCACTGCGTATTTGCTGTAAATCCCCATATACATTATGGGTCGCCTTAATCCTCGCCATAAACACAAAGCGTACACAGTCTCGAGGTGGTTAAGCTACAGGGGAATGCGGTCTGGCTATATACCAGAGAGCTGACTATACCAGAAAACATTGCGCAAGTTGCCAACGATGCAGCCGTTCTGCCCTGTCTATGAGTGTACACTTAAAACCAGCCATATATGGACAAATGAATGAAATCTTTGCGCTTTTGCCCGTATGCATTTGCCTGCTGTCGATTTCTTTGATAGACTTAAAGAAAGTAAGTGTCGGCGACATCTTGTTCTGCATACAATTATTAAAGGGCAGGTGAAAACAGGGAGGGGCAACAGGCTGAGGCATTGATCGTGTTCAGGACTTGAATAACTAGAAACGGGCTATGCCGCGTGCCACTGTTAAGTATGGGACAAGCTCGATCAGCTGTACACCAATACAGCTGGTTAAAAACTAAAAACAATAAATACCAGTACGCATATGCTGATATACCTTTTTTTTAAGTCTGTTAACGCATCAACTGTATGTTTCGGACTCGCTATTGTAGCTAACGTAAGCTGTCGCGCTGCTAAGCTCGAGGACGCGGGTTCGATTCCCGGCCACGGCGGCCGCAATGCCATGCATGGTGGCATGGTCCCTACTATATATATATATATATATATATATATATATATATATATATATATATATATATATATATATATATATATATATATATATTTATATATATATATATATATATATATATATATATATGGCGTGCCTCGTAATAATATCGTGGCTTTAGCAAGCAAAATCTCCTGAATTTTTTTTAATATGTGTTGACAAAATTCGAGCTTGCACGTCATGACGACATAAGTTCAAGCGCTTCGCGACGCATGTTCTATGTATAAATTTGGTTGCACTACCGTGACGCACCGATGCGTTTGCCTTTTCTGTGCAGACAGACAGGTGCGTTATAAACGATCGCGTCGAGGTATTTTATCTCTTCGTGCATATTCATTTATTTGCTTTCGATTCGCACATATGCTCACCTGTTCGGTTGGCACACCGGCTGCCGCGCAGCAGAGCAGAAAATCACGAGGCGAGTGCATTCGGAAGATAGCGCGGGCAGCCAGGGAGTCGAGCGGCAACAGTGGTGTTCGTTTTACGCGACACAACACCGGCTCAATCAGGGCGTTTGGACGTTCTGTTTCTACACATGTACCAGCGCACGTACGACACACGCAGAATGCGTGCCACCTGTCCATCATATATATGAAGCACGCTACGCAGTCTGAGGGTGCTGTTCTGGACTCTGTCAAATTCCGCCATCTTGTCAAATTTCGTAATGTCGGCATTTTAAGCCAATCAGAGCGGTCGTAGCAGCTCTCTGGGTCAATCAGAGTAGAACCAATGGCGCAATTCGATAACATGGCAGAGTTTGACAGTGTCTAGAATAGCACTATGAATCGCACTTGCCTATAGAGTGGACAATTGGCCAGTTATTCCACCGTCTTTTGCAAAAATATGCAGAGGCCGACGCGTCATGGATGCCGCTCATGGTCACATCGCGCGTCATGTGCTACAATACAAACATAACTGGAACCTTGCAGGTATACACCGAGGTAACGGCTGCAGCCTGCGCAGCCGTCCGCATGGCCGCTCGACTACTATGATTCACACCGTTCGCGATACAGACCGGCAGACAGACCGGCAGACAGGCCGGCAGACATACAGACCGGCCACGGGGACAAACTGCTGAACTATGCATGTTGTGTATTCGAAGGAGAGGAACCTAACGCGGAAAATGGCAAAGAAAAAGACAATGAGGGCGCCAGGCCACGCCAGAAAACATATATGTCGCTTAAGGTTGGTGAAACTTCAGTGTGATAATGAGAGGAAAACTCTTTGATGTCATCGTTCCGATGAAATTCAGCATTCGGATAAACGTGGAGAAAACATAAAAGAATGATTTCGCAGCGGTAGCCTATAGTGGTTATGGCGTTGCGATGATAAGCACGAGGGCCCGGGGTTTTATTCTCGGTAATGGCGACTGCATTTCGATGGGTCCGAAAAGCAAAATCGCTCACAAACTTAGATTTAGGTTTGCGTTAAAGAACCGCAGGGTGTCAGATTAAATCCGGAGATCCACCATTACGGCGTGCCTCATAATCACATCGTTGTTTCGGTATATCAAACTCTAGAGTTCAATTCAATTTATGTAGGAGAACGTAGGAATTCCCCATAACTCTAAACTTGACACACGACGTTTCAGTATACTCAAAAAAAAAAAAAGTGAGTGTGTGTGTGTGAGCGTGAGAGAACGCTGCATGTGACGCGCTATACATAAATGGCAGCAACTACATGCTTCGTGTCTCTATTCTTCTGAGAATTCCGTAAGCTCACTACCCTATAATACCGCGTACTTTTCAATCGGAAAGCCCACCGTGCTTGCCAAACGGCGGACAACGAAAGAGCGCAGCGGCAGAAGCGCGCAGTATACGTGTATGTATACAAACGGCTCAACGTCGGGAACACCGTGGCTTTCTGGAACTATATGTCTCTGCACTGTCATCCTTATTATTTTTTTTTTTACTCCTTTTCACTCAGGCGCGACATCGCGAACGAGTGCACCTGTCGCGTCAGCGCGCGCGCGACGCCCGCAGAAAAGGGGTTTGCGTGCGCCCGTGTGCTTATCGCAAGCGTGAACACGAGCCAGCCGTCCAAATAGGTTGCTGTGCCAACGACGAAAGTGTGCGACCTCGTTCTGTCAATGGCAACAACATTCACGTATCCAAAAAATGCGAATGTTCGCCGCAGTGGTATATTGCGGCCGACGAATGTGTGTTCTCTTGTGGTACATACATGTTTTGAGCACAAAGAAAAGTGCGACAGGTGGTTAGTTGGGCACTCGGTTCAAGTGTTGGTGGCCCGTTTTCATGTCTGGCAACGGAACTCAATTAACGACCCTCACAATTTTCTGATATACGAGCATGCGCTGCACAGACTCTCACAGTGATGCGCGCTGTATGTGCAGATTTGGCCGACACCTTTCGTTCATCGAGGTGATTCTCTATCTCACATTACGTGCCCTTGTCCATCCGCTATGCAGTGCAGAGAAATGATTGAAAAACTGTCTCTGTGCTGACGTACTTTCTTTTCTCTTTCCGCCTTATCTTAGTTAATTGCCCTTACCCCTTCCCAAATTGCAGAGTAGATAACCAGACTGTTAACGTGGTTAACCAAAGCTCTGCTACTCTCCCTCTTTCTCTCTGCCTGTCTAACCAACCATGTCTGCACTCTGACGTCAAGGCACGCATGCGCTTTTATATATATCCTTTCTGTTTTCTCCACTTTTTTCTTGAAGGATTAAAGAAAAAAAAAAACGATCTGCCATTATCGCTTCTCTAGCTCTTTTTATTTTTTTTTTCCTTCGGGAACTGTAGCTCCGTTATATATAGGACATAACCAACCTGAGCGCACAAAACGCCACGTAAATGAGGACCCCGGAGGATACAGCACCGCGTACCGCTGTAACAGCACTCGATGCGGCGAACGCGTTTCACTTTCGCCCGTGTTGGTGGAGGGAACTAGAGGACGTGGAGACGCGAAACCGGACATACGTGTGCCTACACTTAGAGCTGACCTGGACGTTACTCATATATCTAGCTTATCAGCTTGCGCTCGGCGTGACTCATACGTGTATATATCTTATCTCCTTAACCCTGTGGCCCGTGCTCTTTTTTCGTGCTTTTATATACGCGTGTCATCGTGCAGTGAATAAGTGCCGTATAGCTGTCGCGTTTCGGGCGCCGATGTCGACTCACTTCCGATCCCGACATAGTAATAGATATCCGTGGGGAAAAAAAAGGGACGTTCAGGGAAAGGCTGTAGCGTGTTCTTTCTTTCTTTTTTTTTTTTCGCCCTTAACATCTGCATACACTGTTCGTTTTATTGGGAGCTCAAAGCTACACTTGTGTGAACTCCCGCAGTATATAAGGTTGGCATAGTCAGCTCCCATTGAAACCTGACTTCTAGCAATCTAATAATAATAATTACTGGGGTTGAACGTCCCAAAACCACGATATGATTATGAGAGACGCCGTAGTGGAGGGCTCCGGAAATTTTGACCACCTGGGGTTCTTTAACGTGCACCTAAGTTAAGTACACGGGCCATCTAGCATTTTCGCCTCCATCGAAAATGCGGCCGCCGCGGCCGAGATTCGATCCCGCGACCAGTGGGTCAGCAGTGGAGCACCTTAAACACTAGACCAACCTACGTGGCGGGTGATTTCTAGCAATCTGAATGTTTTACAAGGACAAGGACTCTGCGTTTTATCCGTTACGCTACGAGAGAAGAAAAGCATAAATAAAGTGACAGGGGAAATATTGTCGTTCTTCCGTTTGTTAATTAGAACTTTACAGACAATCAAGCCAAGGTATGTGTAGGGGATGTTATTTGTAGCAAGCATGATATAAATGTGAAGAAACTAAAGTGGACGAAAAGACAACTTGCCGCCGACAGGGACCGAACCCGCAACCTTCCAATAACGCGTCCGATGCCAGTTGAGCTACGGCGGCAGTCGTCCCGCTGTCCACTTTATTGGGTACATCTGTACATTTAAACCATTTTCGCCCACTTTAATTTATTCACATTTATATCGTAATTACTACAAATAGCATTCCGTATACTTTCCTTGGCTTGATTGTCTGTTAGTTCTAATTAACGTTGTAACAAAGAAAAAGCGAGCCCTTGAAAAAATCGCCCCTTCGTTCGTTGTTCCGTTTGTAGCACAAAGCTACATAGGAAATTCGAAAGAAAGCTTCCTCATTTTCTTTCCTTTCATAAACGTTCATCATCCTTGCGGGCTTCTGCAGATTTGATTTTCGATATTCGAGAAAGCGGGGAAGAAAATACGCGCAGGATCCGCGTAACGTGTGCGTTAAAGGGCTACCGACACGAAATTTTCCATTGCCGTTCTTCTTTTTTTTTTTTGCGTCAAATGAAAGGCCAAGCCATCAAGGGCCTATAAAATGTGCTGGTAAGCGTGAGTGCGGCCTGAAAAATTAATTGTAACATGCTTCTAAAAGCTAGTTCCGGCTCCTATACTGTGCCCTGACGTCACGACGCGGTATGAGCTTCTTGTCACGTGCTCGCGCGAGAAGTCGTGACGTTTCCACGGCCGCTCCGCTCCCTGGCTGCGTTGGTGACGCAAAAGCAGTCATTTTGTATTTTTTTGTACCTAACGTCATCGCAACGAGCATACCGGTGCGTGAAGTCACCAGAATTGGTACTGCAGCCTGACAACACGCGAGTGTCGACGTCAGTAGGTGTGACATGTGAAAATTGACTTTAAAATCAAGATATGATATCAGTATTTACAGAGCCTCACACTTGCTGAAAGCCGTCTCCGTCTACGGCAGATTTGTATGGCGGGATAAACTCATTTTCGAAAACCAGTGTCAGTACCCCTATAAGTGTAAGACATTTACAACGGCCTACACGAAGCCTCCGTTCTCGACACCGGTTTCCATAAGGTTATAGACAAAGAACCAGTTAAAGGTGTACTGACACGATTTTGAGGCACCGCAAAAGAGACCATTTTTGTATCCTTGGTACGCACTGTGAACGCTCTCTATACATCGGAGCCAGACAACACGTATAAAATATTTTACTTTGATTTTAAAGTTTTTGTCGCCCAGCACCTACAAGCCAGTCACACCGCGATGAAAATTATCACGACGAGCAACACAGTTCGCTGGGTTTGCGAACTCAGTGCGTCCTGCATGCAGCCTAAATCGCAGAAATCGCTGTCGGAGTCGCTAGACGAATGTTTACTTACCGTGGTTTACGTGCACCATGTGCGACTGACAACAGATGACAGAACGGTTGCTAGTAAGTCGCGAGCTGCTGTCTCCCCGTGACGTCAGACTGTGTTCACACGTCACTGCGAAAGCGCTCCCTCGATATCGAAAGCGAAAGCGTTTTTTTAAGATCGCGGTATAAAAATAAATTCAATGCATTCCCAGGCACCACGATACTATTTTCAGGGTTCTCGACACCGGTGTTCTTATTTAGAGGAACAATCCGAAAATATTTAAAATTCGTGTCAGTACTCCTAGGTTGAACGATATTTGGGCGTGTGGATGGCCTTCTTCATGAGGCTAATTATTCTCAGCAAGTTCATGCAACATAAGCTTTCGCACTGATCATGTAGAAATGCGTGAACGAACTCTAATAATCGTGCTATATTCCTTTTTCCCAAGTGCAGAGTAGCCAGCTGGCAGCTACTCTAGTTAACCTCTCTGCTGCTACCATGTTTGCCATCTCTTATTATCGCTTTCGTTATAATGTAGCGAAACCGTAACCGCCTCCAGGTTGCATACAGCATACCTCGAGGTTTTGTTTCGCGTGCATAGTTTACGCTTTGAGTGCAAAAAAAGAAAACACAAATGAAAAGAAACTGTGATCGGCTCAATTAGCCCGCAGCGGTCAAAGGTTTGAGAACCATTGGATTACACGACGCAAAGTGCAGTCTGCAGCTGTGTAGAGCTGGAAAAAAGATCAGTCGCGCTCTACACAGCAGTCAGCCAGGGCTGTGCCTGAGGTGGCAATGTATCGCCACCCCGTTGAACCTTTTCATCGGGGGCGGGCCGCTTGAGTGCCACCGCACGGTAGCCCTGAATCAAGAGGAGGAAAACACGCATCACCGGCAAAAACACGCGCCCTTCCCTCTTATCGAACTTGAGAGCTTGCCGCAGGGCATGTCGCCTTGCCGCACGTTCTTATTCCCACGTGCCAGATTGTAAGTCAAAGCATGTGGATCGCCACGAAATCAACGCGCCAACTGCCGCCCTCCCTTGATGTGTACTTTCGGTCGCGCGAACTGTCGTTTGAGGCCACGGAAGCAAAGGAGTCTATGCAAGGCGATTCATATGGATGGAATTTCACGTTATAACAGTAAAAAAAAACAGCGTCTGTGAGGGGCGCCAGTGTAGTAGAACGCCCAGAATTCATTTTAAGCATATATTGTTATTAAAGTGCGCCAAAAACGCGGTACGCATGCGCTTTTGGTGCCCGTCGTGGTATCTCAGCAGATATAACGTGTCAGGCTGATAAGCTTGAGGACGCGGGTTCGACTTCCGGCCATGGCCACCGCATTTCGATGGGGGCGAACTGCAAGAACACCTGTGTGCATAGATTTGGGTCCCAGTAAAAAGAGTCCCATGTGGTCACCATGGGGAACGTTATGCCAGCGTTATACCGAAAACTCCCCCCACCCCCTTCCCTTTACTACGGCGTGCCTCGTAATCATATGCTTGGTTTTGACTTTTTTTTTTCTTTTTTTGTAACATCTCTTTTCTATCATCTTTCACTCCCCCTTCCCCTTTCCCCAGCACAGGGTAGCCAGCCGGTCTGAAATCTGGCTAACCTCCCTGTCCTTTCGTTTTTCTTCTCCTCCTCCTTGGCACGTAAAGCCCCCAGGACTAATTTTTTTTTTAATCTCCTTGCAGGAATTAATTTTGAAACGCATTGCAAAGAACAATATCATGGTTTTAGCTTCGCAAGAGGTGCACTAGAGAAAGCCACATGGACAAAACTGATATAAAAAGAAGGGGGGGGGGGAGGGGGGATAGTGGCGCACGTTCCTCGAGTAACCATTTCGCTACACCGGCCGCTGTACGGTCAGGTATTTACCAATACGCGCCCGGAGCGGCATCTGAAGACCTGCGTCCTTTTTACTGCATCTCCTCGCTTTAATCAGCGCAATCAACGCGAACACAAAAGATTACATGAATGCATGATATCTCTGGTGCTTTCTTTGGTTAGATATACGACCACACAAGAAGTATAGCCCTAACTTTTTACGATCTCGAACGCTTATACCCCGCTTACTTTATCTGTTTTGCAACCGCCGCAGAGTCCGTGAAAGTTGCGTTCGCTCTTATATTAGACTACGAGCAACTTTTTTCATAATGTCGAGGCCATTAAATGTCAAAGTTCTGCTGCCGCGTCTCCGCGTAATCATAGTTGAGCTCAGGTAGTGCGCGCACCGAACTTTCATTATTCCACGTGCTCAAACACAGGTATAGAAGACATCAAGGGGAAGTTCAAGGTGGAGGAAAGTTGATGAAATGTTGTTATGTAAGTCGTTTGCAGTACGAAGCTACAAAACAAACATACAGACAGAGTTGAGAAGCGGGTTAAGAGCAAAGGACGATGAAGAAGACGAGAGACAAACGCTTGTCTTGCGTATTGACTCTTCACCGTCCTGTCTTCAAGGGACACTAAAGTGAAACAATGAATCGGTTTATATTGATAGCTTGTACTCTGTGAACTCTAATGTCGTTAATTTCACCATCATAGGTCTATTAATGCAGGAGAAAATCAAGGTCAAAGTTTCATTTTCAAATTTCGCGCCGTAAACACCGCGCGTGACGCCACGGATTTCAATGCGTGTTTTTCGTATTTTGGTGACATTGGTACGTTAAGTCCTGGTATGTTAAGTCTATGGCCCCTTCAGAGGACAATGTACCTCATTTTTACCGATTAGGAACTACGTAAGACCTAGTAGACGCCGTCAAAATCTATGACATCATGGCATTTGGTGCGCAAATTTCAAGGTGGCGTCGTCACCCGCACTTTCTTTTTGCACGTTTCCTCGCTTACCATGCGTCTTCGCGCGGCAAGCCATGGTGATTTTGGAATTGTGAAAGAGTAATTTACTAATACGAGAAAAATCGTTTTTCTCTTCAGTGTCCCTTTAAGTTGCTGGCTTCTCAACTCTGCAAGTATAAACCAACTAGCTCAAAAAGACGTCCTCCGAAAACACCCGAAAAGGTTTTAGAAAGAAAACTTCATGCGCTCCGAAGAAAAATTCGGTCTGGTCAGGGACGAAAGTTTCTTCAGCTGTGAAGCTTTCTTTCTGAGAGACACTGTGATGTGGGATTCGCGCTACAAAATTGATGAATTACAACCTTTCATGTACAGTGTTCATCCCCCCCCCCCCCCCCACCCCCGCCTTTCTCAACGCTCGTTTGATCCCGGAAGACTCGCATCAAACACCATCTTTGCCGGCTCGCCCTCGCGCGCATTTCTTTGCACCCTCAGTATTCACACTTGTGCTGCATTCAGGACATCGCAATGACGGCGAAAAGACGCCTATAGTGTCTCTATATTTGCTGGCGCAATAATGTAATGAACAGATACGAAACTTAAACAGAGACGAGGTGCATTTGTCTGGCAACTTGGAAAACAGCTGTAGCTATACGCACAACATTGTACGTCGCGCCACGAATGATGTGCGAATTGTTAGAGTGAACCTTTTCCGAACTGCAGAATACATCATCTGTGAGAATCGCGTGAGATCTTTCGAACAACCCAGTGATCTTCCACTCCCGTGATCGTTCGTCAACGGGGTCACTAGATGCCCGACGTCCCCCAGCAGTCAAGTGTTCCGTCTACGCCGTTCAGTAAGTATATGCCGGTTGCCTGCATGGTGATTCAGCCAAACGTATACGCGATGACACGTAGTAAACAAAACCTGCGAACTGGCCGTGTTGTAATAGAGGCGACGCCAGCATTCACCACGCAAACAGTGGTCGCGACGACGTCGATCAGAACGGCCTGGATCGCGTCCCCAGCCGCCGCTCGCATGTGTGGCTCAATGAAGCAACTTCGGCACTTCCGGCCCGCGTCTGAATACTCGGCACGCAACAACCCGTGCACTTCAGGCATACAGCCATGAGGGAAGGAGAAAAAAAAAAGAGAAAAAAAAAGAACCTCTTGATTGTAACACGAGCGGCGCTGACACGCTTGAACAGCGAAGCACATGCGTGCCATCACACTTTTCGCAACAATCTCGATCAACGACCGTATCGACGTCTACACTATAGAGCAAGCGCGACCCTTCGACGTCTGGGAAACAGCGAGCTCTATAGTATTCTAGTTCACTCTATAGTGGGCAGAAACAAGCGAAACGAGCCTTTCTTTAGAACCAAGAAAAGTATAACCTGCATTGCGCTCTAAGAGAGCGCTGTAACATGTCACAGCGCTTGAGCTGGTCAGGCCTCGTAGCGCACGTTCCTGCTAGTAGTCTCGTATGAGTACCCTCTCGATCCACAATTAGAGGCATGGATATACTAAATGGAAATACTAAATCAGTTAATACTGACAAATGTTTTGTCCTCCCCTTCTCGGAAGTTTATTCTCGTTCATTTCGTGATAATAGCTTGAGTACTATAACAGACCAAACTTCTGTTTTGCGGATAAATTCAACTTTTGTGCTTAGGTCGCGAGTTCGATCCCCGCTGCGGCGGCTGCTTTCGAGCGCATTCGACCCCGGACAGTCAAAATCAGTTCATAATAACATCGTGATTTGGTACACTCTTAAAAAAAGGTTGGTACAAAGGTAGTAACTGCAAGCAAATAGTACTGCCGCGGTTACTAACTTCTGGACCATTACTAACCTTTTGCTGCCTGTTTATTACTCTACGTTAGCAAACATTTACTACCTGCAACCGTTACTAACTTTTTGTTACCTGTTTACTACCTAGGTTAGTGTACAGTTAGTAACTGCAATGAAATAGGTAGTAACTGCAGCCGTTACTAACTTTCTTGGACCGTTACTATCTTTTTTGCTACCCGGCCGTTAACTATACTTAACCTGAAATTGTAGTTGATAAAAATTGTATTAATTTATAATTAGAATCGTCTTGACATACCCCTTTTAATCAGAAACTGTCAACGAAAATGTCCATGGATCAAGAAAAAAATTTTTAATTCCGCAACCGCAATGGCTAAGCATCATTCTGCTATTGTGAAAACGGAGGAGGAAAAGTTAATGGACTATAAGCAAGTGCTTCACGCGTATGTGTGCTCGTTCTCATTCATGACATACCTAGCAAGATTACTCAAAATTGTGCCGTAATGTGAGTGACCTTATAAATTTAACGTCACTATTAACAATGGGGCAAAATGAACACGTTAGTAGCGGTTACTACCTTTTTTTTTTCTTATAACCTTTATTTTACCACCTATGGTTAGTAACGGCTAGGGTAGTAACGGTTACTAATTGATGTTAGTAACGGCAATGGTAGTAACAGTTACTAACTCGCACTTATGAACAGGGTAGTAACATATGCGACAAGCAGTTACTACCCGAAGTTAGAAAAGTAGTACTTTTTTTAAGAGTGTACGCAAAACCTCAATATTTCATTTAATTAATCGTAAGCTCTGCAATACCCCTCCGTGGTGAATCATGCGTCTGCGACCAACTAGGGGCGGCGAAACGCCAGTTTCCATCGTGGCTGCAATGGGCTCACGAATTTCGATTGGAGTGAAATCCGAACGCTGACACGCGCGCTTTAAGAGAAGTTTATTTATAGGCCCATGCCTGGCAAACACGAAGCGGACTTCGTGATTAATATTAAGTGCGCAGCCCTCGCCTAATTCTGCGTGTAATTTAGGGCGCGGTGTTGGCTCGCAGTGCGAGGCGCGACTCGGTCACACCCACGACATATAGCCTGTAGCTCATTCATTCATAAAGCTTCTCGTTCGCTCTGTGCCATTGGCTGACGGGCTTCGCTAATGATATGTCCAACATCAAGATTGGCTGTAATATGTCCTTACGAACTTTTTTTTTAGCCTGAGACGTTTCTGTGAATACGGGCCCTGTTGGTTACTGGACCCGTGTCTTCAATATCACCTCATTCATCATTCATATTGCGTGAAGCAGGCCGTGACTCGTATTAGAAAAAAACAAATGCATGAACAAAACTCGCTCGTTGCTGACGCGCCGTCTCGAGGCTCTCCTCGTCCTCACAAAAATGTGTAGTTTTGGAAGTGCGCCGTAATTTGAGTGACACCGTCTGTGTGAGCGCAAACCACAAAGCAGGTCAGCTGAAGCACCCCATACACTCTGTACAGACTCCTTCGCCTGTTGTAGTTGTTAGGGTAGTAGTAGTAGTAGTAGTAGTAATCTCCGGGGATAACATTTTTGCTATCTATCTATCTATCTATCTATCTATCTATCTATCTATCTATCTATCTATCTATCTATCTATCTATCTATCTATCTATCTATCTATCTATCTATCTATCTATCTATCTATCTATCTATCTATCTATCTATCTATCTATCTATTAGTAGTAGTAGTAGTAGTAGTAGTAGTAGTAGTAGTAGTAGTAGTAGTAGTAGTAGTAGTAGTGGGTTGCTATTGTAGTTCAAGCACTACCAGCATCTGTTCAGACTCGTTAGTTTGGTGTGCGTGCGTGCGTGTGTGTTTTCTTTAATATGTGTAAACGTGGGAAGGTAGGCTGCGTTACAGCCGGCTATCCCAAAACCATGGAACTGTTACGTTACCTTGTTGTTGTTGTCGTGTTGTTGTTTTATGAACATAATCATGCTCCCAAAAGAAAGAAAAAGAGGCTAGCAGTTGTAATACTAAAAGTGACTGAGAGGAAAAAATGACATGACACTGGCTACGCAAGAAGAACGCAAACGCAGGCATTGTAGGGGTGTTCGAATAGCGAATGTTTCGAATCGAATCAAAAACAAATATCTGAAGAAAAAAGACGCGTCCCGAATATCGAATATTTTCTCATTTCTAAAGCATAAAAATTTCTAAAGCATAAAGCATACAAAGCCTGTTTCGTAAAAACAACAACAACAACAACAAAAACACGAAACCGGGCTTATACATTAACACATGTAGACGTCCGGGCATCTGGAGTTTGTCAATATTAAATAACAATTTTCTATTATCTGGGACAACAAGAAATTGACAGCCATTAAACGAGGGAGCAGCGTCTTACCAGGCTCACGTGCAGTGTTGTGTTTGGTGAAAGAAGTGCTACCGCAACGCAAATTGCTTAAAAAGATGCAAACATACCGATATTGGCTAAATAGCAATATCGGAACAACTTTATAATTACTACACAGGCTGCTTAATTAAAATCCAGATACTTTTATTCAATGAGTACAGATTATTCGGCAGGGTTTCTTTCCTTTCTTTTGCTATAATTGCCGCAGAACGGGTAAGCCTGCCCAATATTTTCTCTCCGGCAAACTTCAGTTGCTCACAAACGACGGTGAGCTCAGGCACTTCTAGCAGCTCCGCCCGTCTTACCTTGCCAGAAGAAAAAGGCAAGTTAGGTACTGCTATCACTCGCTGCACATATGCGTCTTTCTACGCTCACAATAATTTAGAACTTTATTCATTCGGAGTAGATCATGTTAGGTGCTGTATAAGTTTTGGGGCTGGGGAAGAAAAGGGGGGTGGGGGGGGGGGAGATAGGAGGGGCACATGCAGCAACGAACAGGACATTAAGCCAGCCTTTTGCGATTTATAAAATGCTATACTTCGACCTATTTCCTGGTTTTATCTTCAGCAGTTCTTGTCGAATTCCCACCTTATCCTTCCACCGACAAGTTCGTACATTGCATAAAGCTGACGACGTGCTTCTCCATCACGTGGCTTCGAAATGTTTCATCGCTGTTACGTGCCGCACAGCAGTGTCACATACGGTAAAGTGCGACTGTTTATTATTCTTATATTTGTTTACATCAATGTATCAGAGAAAATTGCGGCCTAAAGATCGCACATAAGTATCTCAAAAGCCTATAGCCGAATAACGCGAGTCTGCTTAGTGCGGAGACGAAGACTTTCTTGGAACGATGAGTCCAAGAGCAAACAAGAAAAAGATGGAGATTAAAAAAAAAAAAGATAGTTGGAACACAGCTTTCTTCATCGATGTTAATGCGATCTGTGAATGTCATGGATGGGCAGTCGGTGTCGTCTCAAAACGTGCATAATGCGTCACTCGGTACACGCATCGATTATCCTCCCCTCAGAACTGCGACACCGTAAATGTCAAGTCATCGACGTTTCTCTTGGTTGGGATGCAACGTTTCACCTCAACAACGAATATTGAACTCCTTGCGATGTTCAGCGCATATGTGTAAAAGCATTTAGCGGCTAAATATGTTATATAATGTCACTATGATGATGCATGCATCATGCTGCCTTTTGTATTGAGCGATGGACGGTGTTATCCGGATCCGGCAAAGTAGAAAAAAAATATTAAAATTAATAAGCAAGATAATCGGGGCCTCTGCAATGTTTCTTGACACTGATTTTTTTTTTATAACGATAAGCAGAAAAAAAATGGCATGTCAGTTCTAATCTGCAGTCAAAATAAACGTTACGTTTGTTTGTTTTTCGTTACTCGGGATAAAAATACATCAGATGAGAGCGACAGAGCAAGGCCAAGAGCAAGGTACAAGATCAGTGCTGGGCAGTATCGAAGATACATGTATCTTAGATACTATCTTAGATACTCTTTGGGTATCTTGTATCTGTATCGCGATACGTCTCGCAAAACAAGTATCTGTATCTGTATTTCCGATACATACGATAATGTATCGTGTATCTTAAGATACAAGATACTGCTATCGCAACACAACTGTGCGAAACAATAATCGCTGGCCAAACCCAGCTCCTCAAGCTGGTACTGGCACCATGCCATCTGAATAAAACTAAAGGCAGTGATGAAATTTTCTTTCTGCCAGTGCCCTCCAGTGAGGACAGAATATGAGGTCTGCGTGTCCCTTATTGGTGGAGCTGAGTCACGTGGCAGCGCTAGCGCAGTCTCAACAGAAACAAGCGCGCGGACGTCTACGCCCATCTCACGTACTTTCTGTTTTCTCAATCTTTTTTTTTTTATTTGCGCCAATGCCATGACACTTGCTCTTAACCACTGTCCTACGTCGCCTACTCCAATGCGTGCGGCGTCTATCGCGCAAATTCTGATGTTGCTATAGTGTCCTTATTGAAGATTCTCTTGCGTCTTGCTTTGTAACGAAATCTGACGCCTGCAAGGATTGGGTTGCTTTGCGTCTCGTGGCTTTTACATATCAGCGATTTGAAGGATCTCGTGGATGTAAGTTTGACTTACATGCAATGAATTAACTTACATGCAAATAAGATTCTAACAACTTTAGCACCACTGATACTGATGCTAAATATAATAGAGCGAGCGTTTACCTAACAGAAGATATCTTGGCCTACCGTATTTTTTCTTCCTGCTATCTTTATTCAAAAGATTTATGAAATCGTAATTTGAATGTTAGTAGAAGTGCTTTATTAACTGTCCTTTTACATCCCATACATTAGCTAGGTCTCTGTACTGTTTTTTACGGTCTGGTCACTGCAGTATATCTTTTGTAACGGGCTATCAAAATAAGATCTCTGCTTTATTCTTTTGACTGTCTGCGTTATTTCTACTACTGCTTACACATTCACATGTTGCCAAGGCGATTTTGAAAACATAGATAATCATGTGGGCGCGCCTTGAGTATACAGTACAAAACATTCTGCTTACCGCTTAGTAAAATAGCGAAACTGAGCTTGCGTTATAAAAGAGGAAATTATTAGGAGCCATCTTAAAGATGTTAGGAAGGGGGTTCGAAAAACGCTGTTATACCGAATGCTCTGTTTTTCTGATGAGCGTCCTAACGACCCGTTTCAGGCAATTTTCCATAGGCACTGAATTTTCTATTGCCTCACCTTAACAGGTGAGTTGACGACACTTCATGCTTAATTGTCATAGCTATTAAGGGCACCGTCTGTATCGTCTTTCTGTACTGATTCAGTGTGAATGTTTGATACGGAACCGTCTCTCTATTTTACCTATATTTGTTTTCCTGTTTTAGGCCTTCCAGAATTTTTTAGTATTACTAATCGCCACGTAATCAGAACTATAAGTGGCAATAGCGCGAAGAGCGGCGGCATCCCGCGACGCTTTGTGCAACTAAGCAATAACGTCTGAGACTCTTCTGGATTGCACATGTTTTCTCGTTGAAGAAAAATTGTTAAAAGATTGCACTTTAGTGAGTATGTCAACAAAGAATTCAAGAATCCTTTACGCCAGCAGATAAGCACAATATGAAAATTCATTGCAGTTTTACATCCTCTACGTATATACCAGGGGTCTCATCTCAAGCTCGCCGTATAGCCAGCGGGCCGCATTCACTAAATGCAGTCCCGCAAGAGCCAGGGCAGTAAAGTGAAGGTTGAAGGGGGGGGGGGGGGGAGAAGTGGCTTGAACAAAATGACAGCAACGTTGCCATTTGAAAGGAAGCCTTTCCCATATCTCATATATAGGTCATTCCTGAAAGGACTTTGGAGTCAGGATTCGAGAAACATCGATACCGTTCTACAGAATGACTGAAATCGGTAGGCGGATTCTGAAATATAGAGTTTTTGTTAATAATAATAATATCTGGGGTTTAACGTCCCAGAACCACTATATGATTACGAGGGAAGTATTAGTGGAGTGCTCCGGAAATTTGGACTGTCTGGTGTGCTTTAACGTGCACTGACATCGCACATTTACACGGTCCTCTAGGATTTCGCCTCCATCGAAATGCGACCGCCGCGGCCGGGATCGAACGGAGTTTTTGTTCCACGGTTATGTTTCAACACATGGTGACCACATGTCCTCACGGAAAGAATGATTGAGACCAGTCATGTCAGTGTAGCTCATGTAAATACTTATTAACAAAATAAAAACAAATGGGACTAAGACGGTCATATGTGCGGGCCGGGCCGCGTGCTTGAGACCCGTGGTATACACAATGAGTCAAGAAAAAAAAATTCGCTACCAGCGTTCTTGCTGTTCTGCACCTGTCCAGTGATCCGGTACTGCGCCAACGGTGTTTTACGGACAAGGCAAAAGTCCACACCGGTATTTGCACCATCGTGTGAAGGCTTCTTATTGAAGTTCTTGTGATTAGATGGCAACCCGTTAGCTGGTCGGCATGTAGAGCAGCAACTCCCATCAATTGCAAAAATTACAAGCAAGAAGCACCGTCAGCGAAGTGTATAAACAGCTGTCCTGTTAAGAAGCTAAAACAAACGCGAATAATTTATTTCGGAAGGAAAAAACTAATGTAATTTGTGGAAGAAGGGCAAATTTATGCGATACTAACACACATTTCACTTATGTTCTTTTTATTTATTTTTTTTTTCAAACTACTGAGGAACGGAACCTGATACCTTTTCATCATCTGGACTCACCTGAATAAATTCATAATCACATTCTCACTATTTCGTAAACATTTTCATCTTAGAGCCGTTTGTTTGTTTGCCTTCCTTCGTTTGAGATTTTCAATTGTGCCTTGTATGTGTGCTTCTTATGTTGTACCTTGCTCCTCCTGCTTGGGCCACATGGCCTACAGTACGATGTAAATAAATAAATGAAACGAAATGGGTCACAGTTAAGAAATTTTCAAGGAGACATTTTTGTGTATAGGCGTTTGCTGCTACATAATATGGACTTATAAAAACAAATTTGCGAATGTATCGAAGTATCTTAAGATACAATTGCCAAGTATCGTATCGGATACAATTCTTCTGGCAGTATCTTGTATCTGTATCTCAAATACTTCTTGCCTGAGTATCTTGTATCGTATCGCGATACAATTTCAAAGTATCTTTGCCCAGCCCTGTACAAGATAGCCTCCTAACCGTATTCAACAGGATGCAGCTGCGGTGGCTCAGCCACCGTTGAATAAACATCGTGAAACACGCAGTATGTTGCTGGGAGTTGCATACGGTAACCAGCGATTGGAGTTCCACCCTCTTCTGCGCAAGTTTCGCTGCACCCTGAAGTGAACATTGAACGTTCATTTCAAGGAGCAGAGGCAAGGCGCTCTACGAATTGTTCGCGGCAGCTGATAATGAAGGCAAACAGTGTGTTTAGATGGCGAGAGATACTTCGGGGGGCGAGTTTTGAACGCCTGCTGCGCTTTGTGGAAGGAAAATATAACGCTCGGCGATTGAACGAGCTCCGCTGAAGAGCGCAGATACACGATCCGCGTGAAATCCGCGCGTTCCGCTCAGCGACAGTTTTTTTTTTTTTTCCCTGCCGATATCGAATCGCGTGCTCCTCTCGTTTCGCGAGGTTCGAATTTGAATATTCGCGGACCGTGTTATGCAAGCTGGCGAAAACTAACCGACGATCTCGATTTGCAGCCGCGCGTATACCGCGTGACGCTATCTATCTTTTTTGTCCGGCCTGCGTCGGTCGGCAACCGCTCTGGCCGTTTTCCTTTGTGCACTTCGGAGTCGCAGAGCCCGCTACAGAAAAAGACTCAACGCTTGTTGACCGCACTGTATTCGCAAGGCACCTCGCTGCAGCTAGCGCACGCAGGCGGTTAGCGCGTCGGCAAGAACGCGATGATCCGCGCAGTCGTCGAAGGCGAGACGTCGCAGCCGCCGCCACAACGGCTCTCCATAAATATTCTCGATTTGCGCTCGGAGAAAAGCCGGCTGCGTTTTACCTGAGCAGGTGGTCCGCGGGCCGGAGTGGCGAGGGAAACGACGCGCGGTGAAAGAACGGACGGGGGAGAGGGAGAGAGCTGGGGCGCCTTTGTAGAAACACAACCGTCCCGAACAGCGAATGCTCAAAATCCGACGCACAGAAGGCCTTCAAAGCCCGCCCGTTCATCGCGAATAATCGAAACAACACCGCGCGAGAGCTCAGTTGATTGTCACAGAAACTTACCGACTTTTCCAACGCGCAGGTAAGTCCGCAGGAGCTCTTCTTCCACACCGCGCGCGCACACACACAACACTCAACAGACCACGCGCGCTCGCGGGGACGCACACGCCGGCCGTTCAAACGAAAAAGCCGCCGAGCGACGGTGGCGCCAAGCGCATGGGACCGCGGTGGGCACTCACTGGACCGTCCCGCAAAGGTGGCTGTTTCCCTCGCCGTTGGTTGTGCCTCGCTACAAGCTCTCCAACGGGCTTCGCCGCCTGGCTTCGCTTGGCGGCGTGCGCTGTCCGCCCGTTTTTCCCCGCAATACCTAGCTGATCCAGTTCTCCCTAGGTGTTGCCCCTAGCAGCGTCCGTCCCACATGCATCGCGCAGTGCCGCGCTTGCTTCTGCCGTATATCTGCGGTTTGCTCAAGCTGTGCAATCGTTGAACATACGCTTGCCGTTCCCGAGGCTGGAAGTTCGCTCTAATCAACGTTGCCGTAAATGAAGTGACAGAAGACCGCCGCTTTAACAGATGGCCTCACCTACTCAGACCGTAAAACCAGTCAACTCTAGAACAATTAACTCTAGAACGTGAACAATAAGGAACTGCGAGTTTGAAAAGCGTCAGAGTTACGCAACCGGGTGAACTGACCTCGTTAAGTTACCGACAGACTTTTGCTGAACAGATGTGCAATAAATTTAAAAACTGCGTTTCGCTTAATTCTTTATCGTGGAGAGAGCGAGAGAGAATGAAGGAATGCAGGCTAAATTGGCTTAATGCAGATAGCTTAACAAACTTCGCGCAGTTTGCTTGAACTTCCACCTGTGGTGTGCGTACAATGAAAAAGCAATGATAGTGGTGTGCGAATAGGGATTTTTGACCGAATATTGAATACGAATCGAATAGTGACAAACAGAATTGAATCGAATATCGAATGCTTTTCGCATAACTCTTGAAAACTGAACAGCCATATTTACAATTGTTGTAATATGATGTTCACAACCCACTGTTCATAATTTTAGCATTAGAAAAGCGAATGGAGCATCTGGAACAAATAAGAAGATTCTTCGCATGCACGGAACTCCTCAAAAGTGTGCTTCACAGCCGTTAAAATCTGGCTGCCCTTGCGAAGTTGCCTGCTACACTGCGTAGGCTGTCTTTTACGCCTATGATATGACCATGAGACAAATGTCACCGAATCTTTGCGCACATTTTGTAGCGTTAGCTACACTGGCCTAGCCGAGCCAGTTTCGCGTGGATGCTCAAGAGCCGTGCTGCGCATGCGCGAGGATCAGTGATGTCACGCACCGGAACCGGCAGCTCCCGCGCACTCCGCCGCCGCCGGTCTGCGCTTTCCAGCGGAGTGACGTCTAGCCTTGGCAGACGTATTGGCGCCGGCGCGCGCGCAGCTATTCTCCTTCGCTCACTGTCGCCGTCTGACACTGCGCTGGAGCCGCTTGATAGCGCCTCTGACTGGCGTTTGCCAGTGTGGTATAGCCATGGAGAAGAGGAGCCAAATGCTGTTCAACGGCGCAGAAGAGCGGAGCAGCTTAACTCATCGGATCCCGAAGTAGTTGCCTGGCAAAATAAACATACATGTGCCACATAATACGTACACCGTGTGTGTCATTGGAGCAGCAGTAAGCATGATAATCAAGATAATCCTAGACAATCAGGAAAGCTAAGAATAATTAGCTGAACCTTTGCTAACGCTACGTTATCCTGGCATAGCCGAGCTAAGCCACTGCAATTTTTTTATTTGGGCTCCTTTTTTCTTTTTTTTAATTTAGTCTAAGTGATGCAGTCACAGTTGACTTGAATTTCAGGGTATTAGGAATTTTGAGGAAGTCCTGACTGGACAGTGTGCAGCACAAAATATTATTTTTAGCGATGAACCAAATGCTGTTTAAAATGTTGATGTATGATGCGAATGTTATGTCAGCAATATGCATATGCAATATGTCAGCAATATGAACTAAGCCACTGCAACATTTTTTTTTTCGGTGCAGTTGACATTCTGAAATATTCAAACTGCTTGAAAAATATTTGCATTTACTAATAGTGGCTGTTCAATTCGAAGACCGAATGGAATTCATAGTAATAAACAGCGCGGAAAACTATAGACAAAAGGGAAGAACAACACCCAAACTGAAAAAACGACCTCGACTCTATGCTGGCCCAACGTGCGTGGCCGACAGAGCTGGGCCGAGGTTGGGATTGGTTAATGGCCTTACACCGACCGACCTTTGGCTGCCAACATTGGCCCAAGGAGGCCAACATTGGTGGTGCACAGTTGGATTAAATTATCTTGTGCGAATAATCTAGTGCAACCTAGTGACCGACGCTGAACGCTCAAACAAGAAATTTTCGCTGACCGGCAAATAATGCGCGCGGTGTAGGAAAACAATTTGCGCCCACAGATATAATGCAATGTCGGCTTGTCGCTGGCTCATGGTACCTGGCCAACGTGGTAGGTAGCAAAGCATGGCCTTACGGAGGACTGCGTTTGGTCGCCCGAGCATTGGGTGCCGAATCTTTCCCTATCATTTGCCTACCGTTGGCTGAACGTCTTCTGCCAACTAATAACCAGCTTAATTGGTTGCCGATCAGGGCCGCACATTGAGCCACCATCGGTCGGCCGACAACACCGGTTGCCGAGCGCTGCCCAATTGTTTACAAGCCATCGGCCGTCGGCCAATTTCAGTTGGGACGGGACGAGCGCTGACTGCCAACTGAAGCACTTATTACGCATAACCTTGCTTAAGTAACAGAGCTAGATACCACGTGCACCAGAGGGTCTGGTTAGAAAACCAAGATCAAACCAGCTAAAAAAACAGCAAGACGATAACTATCTTCGTACGCTCCCTCTCACACAAACACACACACAAACACCCCCCCCCCCCCCCCCACACACACACAGGTCACTTGTCAAACAAATTTGACGTGCATAGTGATTATAAGATATGGTTCGAAAGAAGTGTGTTGAACACGCCCGCTTTTTCTTTCTTTTTTGCAAGTCGATATTTACTGTTCTTCGAAATTTGCTTTAGCAGCATTTTAGTGTACTTACCCCTTTATCACAAGTGGCCGGACACTGCATTTTCGTCCCCCCCCCCCCTGACCAGGGACATGCCTCACGTCTGCCGCGGCTTTCTGTTCCCGGCATTTCTAACAATATTATAACATATATATATATATATATATATATATATATATATATATATATATATATATATAAGCCTACATGATACCGTACTCCCACCCAGTGTCGTAAATCCAGAAAAATCACGAGGGGGGGCACACATCTTGCCATGGCGGCCACTTTGTCTTTAGAAATATAGGCTTTATTTTATTTATAAAAATTAAAATCATGCTTTGAAATCAAATTGAAAAATGAACATGTGTTCCCAGCTCGCGTAATTACATTGCTCTATTGAGTCCTCGTTGACACCGGTTGAGCGGCATTTGCGATTTCATTAGTCTCACAGGGCTGAGGGGTACCTGTGTGGGCTGATTCTCATGCAGGTACACACTAAAAAAATAAAGAGGCATTAAAAAAAGTTGAACACATTATATGATGTTTGAAAGATAAATTTTAAGGGGGGACACTTGCAAGGGGTGTCCCCTGCAGCCTGAACACAAATAGCGAGGGGGGGGGGGGGTCAGGACCCCTGACCCCCCTCCCCTCCGTGATCTACGCCAGTGCTTCCGTCTGCCGGGATACTCGGTATATCAAAGTTCGAACGACGCGTAAAAGCGCGCCCCCATAAGGTTCACTCTCCGCCTCTGCATATGAGTGCCGTTGATTTGCTTCTCACTATTCCGGAATTCTTTCAACACCGACGTTAATATAAAGATGTTTCGCGACCGAGCCACAATTCAGTAGTTAGGCCTAGTGTTTCGTGAACTCAAACGTTATGCAAGCGTGATGCGTGTAATGGCGCCATCACTGTTTTGAAAGAATGTTTGCCCAGGGTTGCCGTTGCGCAGATTTAATAAGGAGTCAGCACTTTAGTTTAACATGTCCGAAAGTAGCCAAGCCGTTTAATCTTTGCGCTAGATTTGTAGCAAAAAAAGAAAAGAACAAGCGATATCAATTACAAACAGAGCTTTTATGATTGAAGATGCTACGCATAATTTTGATAAGGCAAAGGCATATACTAAAGAGCACATTTGCTCCGCTCTTGCTTTGACTTTAAGCAACCGGTAAGTTGCAATTTGCAAATATAAAGGAATAAATTATAAGTTCAGTGCGCCCGCACGTAGCTCAGATAGAATAGATAACAGTTCTTGCCAGAGAAATTTTTGAATATTGTGACCACTCAGTAGGAGCGGTAGACGTTGGAGCAGTCTTTCCTCGAAGCCGTATAAGACCGAACTTGATTAGTGGAATTACCAAAACACCGGTCTAGCTTCGAGCAGTGTAATGTGATTGAAGATGAACAGTCCAGCTTCATTTTGTTTTTGTTGCGGAGATCTGTGTTGTCTAGTTCACACGCGAACACGCGCTGTGCATGAACATTAGAAACTAGCGCACATAGCATCAGCATAGATATGGCGGCACTGGCGTAGCCATGGGGGGGGGGGGGTCCAAATGCCCCGAAAATTTTCAATTTTGCATGTGTATATATGCACGCACACATACAAACGAACGCACGAACATACATAAAGTATGGTTGAATCCCCCCTTCCCTCCCGTAAAATAAAACATTTCTGGCTACGCCCCAGCCTGAGTAGCGCGTATAGTTACCATATATGGCTCATTTAAAGGTAGCATATACAGTAACTCTATAGTAGCGCGGTTGCCAAGCGTTTTCCAACGTGCGCGCAACTTCGACACTCCGTCTTTGCAGGCGCGCTGCTTGTTGCGTTCGGGTGACTCGATGCGCACCAGCAGGGGGAGTACGTGCCCGGGCGTCAGCTCACACCAGAAAAGCTCGGAATCAATGGGTGGTCTTTAGGCTTGCGTGGGAAAACTGGCTACTAAATGCGCGAAACTAGAAGTTCGAAGTAGCCAGAAAGTACCCATTTAGCCAATCTAAAATTTTCGTCACCAGGCGGGGTCGTAAAGTAGCCAATTTGGCGCAAAGTAGCCACCAGTGGCAACCCTGGTTCTACCGATAGTATCCAGGTGATACTAAACCTACCGAACTTAGCTTGTTTCAAAACATATGCGTTGTTTATCATTAACCATTGGTAATTAACCCGTCAGTTGACGTACGGATCTAGCGGAGGGAAGGCGGGAGATATGAAGATTATGCCACTCACGTTGCTTAACACTTTCGACATTTCGTCTGCAGTGATCGTTAACATCTATGGTGTATCACAAATGAATTATAATATACATATGGGAGACTTCAGTACTATAGTGGCTATATACAGTACTACAGGCGGTAAAATGTTCTGAATTTCCTTACATTCGGCCGTTGATGAAGAAAGACGGAAACAGCAGAAGCTCTACTTGCGCGCTCAAAAATCGTGATGCTCTAACCCGTTGCCTCAACGATATTAATAGCGGCTACTGATCTATGGGACCAACTCAGTGCAGGAGCAGGGGACCATTTTAGCCCAAGCTGGAGACACTGAAAACCGCAGCGACAGAATCATAAAAAGGTCAACGTAAATATAGAGCCGGTAAAACATAACTATTTTGTTCGAATTACCGTATCTGCACAAATAGTTTTATAGATAGTTCTTTTCTTTTTTTTTTTTTTTTCAGGACTACCAGCTTGAGGACGAGGCACCGCGCATTATATTCGGAACCTCATTCCGAACATAAAAGCCAAGTTTTCTCTCGCTTTAACCCTTTGGGAGTCAATGACGTAAATATACGACACCGCGAACAACCAGGAACAACTCCCCCACGTACAGTGAGAGAGAGAGAGAGAGAGAGAGAGAGAGAGAGAATTTATTGAAGCAAACTAACGGTTCATAGCGGGCGGGGCCCCTCTTCCAAGTTCCAAGGCCCGCTGGTAAGGTACCGCTGGACAAAGGCGACAGGGTGCACAATTTATTAAACCTTCGAAACATATTTACTCCAATGCGTATACTTTTTCATTGATAACGTGTTTACCTCTCATCTGTTTTTTTTTTATTTTGATGAATAGGCAATGCATCCATCTACACCTGTGGAAATTATTTCTCGTCACTTTATGGTGACTGAAATAATTGGGGTAATTATGTTCGAAATAGGTCACTCTGGAATATCTGAAATCTGCGATAAAAAAATCGACCCCGTGGGGTCGCATTTGGCCAAAAAATTTGACCCTCAAATGGTTGAAGATTCGTTGAGCTCAGCCACTGCGCGAAGATGCTTAGGGAGAAAGCCAACCTTTAGGGGACATAGGGGCATTGGCATAAAGCAGTCCACTGCAGTTTTGAGGGATATACTTAGAGGGCTAAAGTCTGGGATTTAAAGTTTTAGGTTAAAATTAGGGGTGTGCGAATATTCGAAAGTTTCGAATATTCGTCGAATATTACATTCGAAATATTCGTATTCGATTCGAAAATCGTGTATTCGAAAAGTTTCGAATATTGGATAACTTCGAATATTCGAAACATTCGAATATGCGATTCGCTTATCATGCATAAAATAACTCGTCTTCCACATTTCTGCTGCGTACGTATCGCTAAAAACGTTGTCGAGCGGAGCGATAGACATCGTAAGTACACGGAGGCACGATCAAGTTCTCCGTTGTACAGAGCCTCGTGAAAAGGGCCGAAAGAATCTGCTCGTCTCCACGACGGCAGAAGGAAGAAAAAAGAAAAATAATCCGTGATCTCGGCGACAACGGCTATACAAAGGCGTTCATTCGCAAGGCCCTGTGCCGTGTGCCGATTCCCTACATCGCGGGAACCAGCGAAACTTTAACGCGCATTCTGGAAAAGGCGGGGGTCGGCGTGGCACACAAGCCAACCACCACCATCGGCCGTTTTTTCCCCCTTCCCAAAGATCGCGCGCCTGCGGAAAAAGCGCAGGGCGTCGTGTATAGGATCTCGTGTTCAGACTGCCCCGCCGCGTACGTCGGGGAAACAAAGAACTTCCGCGAAAGGATGCGGCAGCATAAGAACGATCTGCGTCAGCTGAACAGCGAAAGGAGTGCAGTAGCGGAACACTGCGAAAAATGTGACCACCGCATTAGTCCTGACGATGCGGTGATCCTGGAACTGGAAAGCTGTTGGCGCCGGCGGCTTCTCCTCGAGTCGTGGCACCTCGGGCCATCTCACCCCTGAAGAAGAAGCCGGTCAGGCTTTGAAACGTCGGGTTTCTTAAAATAAACCTTCTGGTTGGAGATTTCTCTTTTTGCCTTATGTACTATATGATATTTTTTTTATTGATTCTGTTCTATCTTGCTTAGAAGTTCTAAATGCGAAGCATTTCTTAGCGAACCTGCAGGCACTTTGGCCGTTTCTATCTACGTATTTATCTATCTATAGCCGCCTATGTCTGGGCGCTCTCCTGGTCGTCTCCATAACTTGTAATATACCAAAATTGGCATAGCAGGGGATCAGTATATGACGAACACGATTCACTAATCATGAAATGAATAACGCAAAATACTTGTCGCGTACGTCATGAAACCCTTTCTCTCAGTCACGTGCGGCACATACCCGCATATCAGAGTTCATGTTATGCGGGTATGTGCCACAGGGGATACAGGGTGTCCCCGAACACACACATTGACAGGCAAGGAAAGTGATTTTATGTCCCAAAACCACGATATGATTATGAGAGACGCCATAGCGAAGGGCTCCGGAAATTTTAACGTGCACCGAGATTACATAGTACACGGGCATCTAGCATTTTGCCTCCATCGAAATGTGACCGCCACGGCTGGGATCGAACCCACGACCTTCGGGTAAGACGGAACACCCCTGGAAGACGCTACCATCCACTCGTCTACGTGGATTACAAAAAAACCGGGGTGAATGCTTCCCGACAATAAATCTGCCGAGAAAACAAGGCCTCTCATCATTACCGGTGACTTCAACATTGACTTATCTAGAGTCCTTATATACTGCGTGAAGACGGCTTGGATGTGGACAGGGCACCAAAAGACCTCGCTGCCACGTCCAGGACAGGAGGCATCATAGATCGTAAGAGGCATCCAGGATTTCCACCAGCTGCACTATACCTCGCACTTAACTACACTTAGACCCCTCGTAGCTGTGTTCACGAACGGATCCGATAACAAGTCCGGTCCATCTGATGGTGCTAACTTATCACGGTGATGATGACCTTATTCAAGAAATAAAGAGCCCCTCCTACACATACACACAGGTTCGAGAAACGTGCGTGCGTTCTCTATCATAACGGACAAGTATAAGCATAACAACTGTAACACAACTGTAACAACTGCAACTGTGATTGTGGCTGTAACGTACGTGTGCGTCTGCGCGCGCCACTCGGCTGCGTACCATATATCTAGGGAAACTTTCCTAAATGAAAGTTAGTTGCGAGTAATGCCTACATGTCCTGTGCATTTGTGTTCTTTCTTTGTCCTGTTCGGATTCGCGCTATCCAGTATTGAAGAATTTAAGCACCATTTAAGCACTACATATCAGCTTACCGCGTCTGGTGTTGGTAACACCCATGTTGCTGTTGGCATCGTTAGGCAACTGTAAACAACTGGTTACATAATACATATGCAACTCTTGAACATATGAGTGTTCGTATACCACTTCCACAATTCTCTAGCGTCATTCCGTAACGTTTCGCTCAGTGTGAAAAATTCCACTGTCACCATCCCGCGCATGCTTCGCATAACATCGATTCCCACGGTACCTGGGATCTGCCGAATTTTTTGTACCCTTCTTGTAAAAAATGCGTATGGCAATGTGCTGAAATAAATAAATAAATAAATAAATAAATAAATAAATAAATATGTGCGGAATGCTTCGAAATGTGGCATGCGACGGATGTGGATACTGGGACGAAATCGAGATCTTTCACAATCAAAGCGTTTTAATTGGACGGTAGCCGCACGCTAGCTATTCATAGCGTCGCAGTTGATCGACCTTGGACAAATCTTTCTCAATGTTCTGTGCCCCAAGCCAAAACTTTCTTTTCTTTTTTTTGAAAGCGCCATGACATCTCAAACGGGGGAACGGAAATATAAATGACACACTATGCCCTGTGTGGCCCGGTTGGATACACATCAACGCATCTCCGTCAAAAGAAGGGATAAGAGTCATCCCAGTCGGGGTCACGGGTGAGTGATGCTTTAAAGGAAAGAAGGGAAGGTCAGAAAAAGGGGTGTGGAGTGCACGATAACTGTCTCATGTGAAGACACCTCAACCGAAGCACTCGCGGGAGTGTAGAAAAGAAAGTAATGTAAAAGAAAAAGTTAAACCAACACTATGACCTGCCTTCTCTTCCATGACCTCCCACTCCGCCCCTGTCACGAAACTACACTGTAACAAAACGCCGCAGTCGCCCAAACTGCAGCTGCAGCGACCGATTAATCGCATTGAACCAACCAAGCGGCGCTGCCATAGTTTCTGCAAACTTGCAAAATTCATCTCGGAGGCCACGCAACTTATTTTTCCTGCGGCACCTCGGAAAAGCGCTTCTCATTTTAACGTTTATACCCATCTGATCTTTCTTGCCCTGTTTGCTCTTGCGGCACTGTCACCATTATGCAACCCATAAATCATAGAGTTTCATACTATAATAACATTGCATGAAACTCTATGCCATAAATATATTTCTTCCAAACTTTTATAGTAGCCTCCGAGATTAGAATTCCAGACATCAGGTTGGATTCAGTGAGAAGTCGTACCGCTATCCAGTAACGCAGCCACACCAAGCCGCACAGCCCTTCGCACATGGTTTCTTCGTAGATGAATGGTCACACGACTTGTAAAAGCGAATCGTCTTAGCAACAACTCCTCGACTGATAGTGGAACAAGTACATAAATAAGAATTAGAAATGTTCAGACGCGTGTGTCCAAGTTTTAAAAGTCTACAAGCACGGTAAGGCGCTTCGCATTTCGTTTTCGTGTAGTAGTTCAGGGGGTCATCCTTTTCCATTATAAACCCGCGTGCCCACAGCGTTTGCCTGAACTGTTTCAGGACGAATGTTCACCGATGGAACCACACAGCAGCGGTCAAACAAGCCCTGCAATACAAGAAGGGTGACACGATTGGCGGGTACACGGTGCGTCAGGTGCGTACGGAAGAGTTTATTTCCTTGCGGGCCAGTGCGAATGGATTTTTCGCTTCTTTTCTTCAGGTTGAAGAAGTCAAAGAACTGCACCTCGCTGCTGTTCGGCTTTTTCATGAAAGAACTGGCGCTGACTTTCTCCACGTCGCTCGTGACGATCGCAACAACCACTTCAGGTGAGTTCGCCAAAACCAGGATATATGGGCAACGGGGGCCATAGGTAGTTTATTTATACAATCACTGCACTCACACGAAGCGAGATAATAATTATGTCTCAGGCGTTACGTGTCAAAAGCAGGTAATGATTACTAGGCACGCCATAGTGGTGGACTTCCGATTAATTTTTAACATCTGGGGTTCTTTTGCACCCAAATCTAAGTACACGGGTTTGAACTTTATTCCTTTCTTGCTTACACATAAGGAAAGAAAGGGTGTTACTGGATTTCGCCCCCCATCGAAGTGCAGCCGCCGTGGTCGGGAATCGAACCTGCGACCTCGAGCTTAGCAGCGAAACACCTGGCTTCGTGTGACCTGCCGGTCACACGAAGCGAGAATAGGCAGAACGATAATAGTATAATTGACGCCATAGCGCTTGAAAGACGGGACGTGAAAGACGACAGGACGTACGATAACTATCAACTGAATTTTATTTCAGAGAGCCACGTATTTATATTGACACCATGAATACACAGAAATGATACACCAGAGACATGGTTATACAGCAAAGATTACCACACCCGTAAACCAGCATTTTCCAGATGGGCAGCTTCCCTTTCACTCAGAACAACCAATGGGGTACAGTTAGCACCTTCTTTTGCTATCACGCTTGCCTGAACAATTTTCTGCGTGTCCTCATCCATGTTTCTATGCATAATGGCAGGGGCGTCGCCAGAGATTTTTTCGGGGTTTAAGCGGGGTTTATGCATGTTAGTGCGTATGTACGCATGTACAGGCTGTTTCACACTTAGGGGAAAACTTGGAGCGCATTGCAACGTGCTCCGAGTTTTCCCCTAAGTGTGAAACAGCCTGTACGTACATATATACATCCAAAATTAAAAAAATAGCGGGCCCCCCCCCCCCACTCCCCATTCAGCTATGCCAATGATGACAGCACAGTCCTTAAACAGTGGTTCACACCCACAATCGTCGCAATGCACTGACACATGACCATCCCAATAACAGTTAAATTTTTGCCTATTTTTCTTTAATCTGTCATTGAGCCATCTATCGGTCTGCCCTATGTATGCTTTGAAGGAAAGATGACTTTTAAGGGCTCGTTTTTCTTTGTTAGACAATATTAATGAGAACTAACTGACAATAATGCCAAGCAAAGTTGAGGGGATGTTATTTGTAGTAATTAAGATATAAATGTGAAGAAAGTAAAGTGGATGAAAAGATAACTTGCCGCCAGCAGGGACCAAACCTGCGACCTTCAAATAGCGCGTCCGATGATTACCACTGAGCTACGGCGGCGGTCATCCTCCCGTCCACTTTATGGGGTATATATGTGCATTTTGAACCTAGGAGTGTTAGTCAGTGCTGATCGCAGCCATGGTGGCGAGTGTGGAACACTATTTTTCTGCCTATTGGTGTCACGTAGCACGTGATCTTTTTACAAGCTGGCAGCTCACCAATAATCCCTTGCATACTACCTGAAGCCATAAAGTCTGCAGGAACGAGACCCTCGCTATGAATGAAGGAAAGAAGATGACATTCAAGGGCTCGTTTTTGTTAGTTAGACACAATATTAATGAGAACTAACAGACAATAATGCCAAGGAAAGTAGAGGGAATGTTATTCGTAGTAATTAAGATATAAATGTGAAGAAAGTAAAGTGTACGAAAAGATAACTTGCCATCGTTCTTGCGGACTTAAAAAATCAGAATCTAAAAGAGCACTATCAGTTTGTAGATTCTTGTCCATCTTAGCAAGTAAATTAGTTGTTTATTCTAATCTTTATCTTTTGTCACACTATTACATTTTTAATTGCACAGTGGTTCTTGCAAAATGCTATGCTTTGTGCACTGGCCAGCTTTTATTCTGCAATTCCAAAATGCCCCATAAGGTTGTTAGTTTATAGGCAATTACTGACATTTTATTGATAGTTGTATTGCTGATCATGGGATTCTAATGTCCAAAACTGCTATCAAATCAGAATGGCGCATTTTGTGCAATCTTTCTTTTGTGCATAACCTAGCTGCCCATTCAGCAAAGGAGTTCAGTGATTCTGTCTTGTCTTTATCACTTCACGAAGACAATATAAGAAAACAGTGGGATTGATTGGGTCAAGTTCCTGCCAAAAGAAGCCAGTGCACTGAAAGCAAGAAAAGTGTAAGCGAATAGTCTTTTGTTTTATTTGAAAGGGGAATGGTAATAAATTTCAGGTTCATAAAGTCTTGCAATGTACTGTAAATGTGAGCTTTTATTTTGTCAGTGGATACACTTGCATTGTATGAAAGCTGCCTGACAAATAAGTTTTACCTTAGTGTAAAGGAGGCTGGGAGCAGTAAACTCAAGAAAAAAAAATTCTTCTTGCAGTGTTGCATTTTCAACGCTACCAACAAACAGCACAGGCGTGCCACACATCCTTGAGCACTTGACATTATGTGGTTCTCAAAAGTACCCCTGCCGCGACCCCTTCATGAAGATGCACAACCGATCGTTGGCTACATTCATGAATGCGATGACGGGTAAGTCCTTACTTTTGGCAATGCTTTTATGGATTTTTATGATATAATACATCCTTTTTTGCAGCTCTAAAGTATATAAAAAAAGTTTAGTGTAGCAATATCATTATAAATTATATTTTTAATCATCATGACTGTGTTGCCTTTTGACTTTGTACCGTTCATATTATTCCCATGAAGGAACAGAGGTGGAATAAGATTTGCTGTGCGTTGAATAAGGAAAGAGAGTGGTTAATCTTGAGGTTGGATACCGTCTAGGTGATCCTCAGCCTTAAATCAGCTTCTTACATGCGACAAACTTTTTTATGGGAATTTTAAGTGCTCTGCAGGAGGGCACTTGGCTGGGCTGCTTGGTGCACATCAAAGGCGATGAAACAGTGCAACAGCGGTGTGTCTGTTGTCTGCTCTTACACTTGTCGTTGCGCTGTGTGACTCCTTTCTCAGTGCTCTGCTGAGCATCGGTAACAAGGAGTAAAACGATAGCTGTCATGAACCAGTGAAACAAAAGACCATTACGCTGGTCACATTTGAGGGCTAGGTGAAGAGCAAAACTTCGCAAACATTTGCAAAAACTTCTCTCACTGCTAGACATTCTTTGTCCCATACTTGGAGCTCATTGATTGTCTGTTTATTTTCAAAATTGGCCATATTGAAAAGAAAGACAAGGGATGCGCATATATGTATTTTCTAATGCAAACAAGTTTGAGACTAAAATACATGATGGTTGAAATCATGGGTAATTTGAATTGTAGACGAGAAGGATCAGTATCACCCATAGAGTTTCATACTATAATACCTAGAAGGGAATCTGGTGCTAGTGTCTATGCGGGCCACCATGGGAATGATGGGAAATGCAGGCTTCGGATGGATTACGTTCTTGAGATCCGTGGCACTTGTTTGCCGAGTGTAAAACAAAGTGATATGAAGGTATTTCCTATTAAAACTTGCTTCATTCTTTTGTACGTAAAACTTCTAGCAAAAAGTTTGCGTGACTGTGAGACAGAAGTGAAACCTGGGCATATTCAACCACCAGGGTATGCATTGCTCTGCAATTGTGTTCCAGATTTGGCATCACGATATAATGAATTATTTTTTTAGAACACTTAAAATATGCTTGTTTTTCCTTTGAAAGTACGCATTATCTATTTATAGAAATAACAGTACTGTATTGAGTGAGAAACACTTAACGTATCATCTGCTGCGATACCAGGTGCGTCTGTCCAAGTGGTCTGCCCCCCAACACATCTCTCGTTTTGCTGTGAAGTTAGTCAGAGGAGCGTGATGGTGCGCCTACCTAACTTCGCCCTTGTTTTGCAGCCGATTTGAACGAGTTTGACAAGACGCGCTTATCAAAAAACGTGAGCTCTATGCAATTTACTGCACTGGCATGGGACGCTACATCTATGCGCAGTGGGGTGCACGATGCTTTGCTAAACCTGTCAAATACAACCTGTAAAGGTGCAACGTCACAGCGAACCAAGAGACCTAGCGGTCTTCAGCCCCTTTGAACAACAAAGGCACTGCTTGAGTGCTTTGCAACGCACCCCACTACCCACGCTGTGTGAAGAACGAAACTGAAACTGTAGAAAAAGATCCGTAGACAGTTTGCTAGCCAACACTCTCTAATCTGAAGCCTGTACTTCCCATCATTCCCATGATGGTTGAATGATCGCAGCACCAGTTTCCTCTCTAGGTTATTGTATGAAACTCTATGGTATCACCAACATGTTAAAATTCATTACTCATTAAACATTTCGAAAGGAGTCTAGAAATGATGCAGAATTTTTGCCCAACACATTTCATAAAGGTTTTGTGTCTCATTATTGATTTAATGTTTCATGTTTGCTTATTTCATAGCTCCTTTGTATATGATACATGTTGAATAATTTTCTTATTATCGCAGGTTGCGATGTCACATTCTATCCTTTCTCAACGCAGAACATCAAGGACTATGAGAATCTTATGCGAGTTTATCTAGATGCAGTGTTTTTCCCACAGCTGGCCAAGTTGGATTTCATGTAAGTTTGATTTGACAGTGCAGTGTCCTTGCTTATATACTTACAAATATTACGACAGAATCATTACTGTAATATGATATAATTTTCTAGTCTCAATTGTGTGCATATCGGGGTCTTTGGGCATATTTGTGATGCCAGGCTTGCTTTGCACAGTACATGTGGACTGCAAAAGCACAGGAACCTTGTTCACATTGTGAACGAGGCTCCCGTGTTGTAGCCGGAACGGTAATTTTCGTAAGTTTTCTTTTGGGGGTCATGTTTTGTCTTCTTGATTTATTATGTTCTTTACTTACGCGACGGGATCCTGTTACACTATGGATTTCATTGGCTAATGCTTTTCCTTTTTATCAGCATAGTTAAGTGCTAAGCATGAATGTTTTTAAAGCTTACATTACGCTCTTTGCAGGCAGGAGGGATGGAGGCTTGAGCATACTGATCCGAAGGACAAATCTTCACCCATTGTCATCAAAGGAGTTGTATACAACGAAATGAAAGGAGTCTTTGTAAGTAGAGCTTTTAACAATGTGCATGATCGAGCTAGTTGGTAGTCTATGATTTCTTCTTTGCGCAAAAAATTTGTTTAACAAGGGACGAAATGAGTGCGACACATGCAAGTGCTTGTGTGTGTCGCATTCTGGAATTAAGTTCATGACAAAGTGCATGACAAATATATAAAGTTAATGGTCGCATTTTAGCCTCTGGCTCTATCTATTTGCCCTGTGTGCCTAAAATGGCAATGATGATGATGATGATGAAATGGTGACAGCTATGAAACTTGGGAACATGGTACTTTGTGCTCTCATACATGAAATTATTCTGCACTGTTATCACGAAAAAAGAAGTAATGCCACAATGCCAGACTTTGTGACGTTTAATTTTCACTTACTCTCATTATTACAACACTATACTGCGTGGTGCCTGGTCCTGAACTGCTATCTAACATTCAGGGATGTATCAGGTTAACTGCATATCTAGTGGTAGTGAAGTACATTTATATATTGTTGAACTAGATTAGCTGGGGTCAGGTTACTGTAACGTATCTGAAAAGTACGACAGCAGAAACATTTACTATGTGTCATTCTTTTGTGCATGTATCCTGGTATCCATGTCCAGTGGGCATAGCGGACACTATCGTATGTGACATTGCTTTTTCTGAGCATCTAAAAAAGTGTGCTACGAACAACAGTTCATATCGTTCACACCATTATCATTTTAATTTTAAAGGGCTCCTCACAAGGTTGAGCATCGCAAGCAAACAGGTATGGTGCGTGGATCATGTGGTGCCAATCGTACAGTTGAACCCGCATATATCGAACCTACATATAACGAATTACTGAACAGTTCTAAAATCCCCTTGAAATATTTTCGATATATAAAATATTTATATATCGTATTACCTATCTATAGAATTTTTTGTGATCCCCTGATCCCCTTCAGATTCAATATATCCGGGTTCAACTCTATCTGTGAAGTATGAAACATCCTTGTGGTATAAAAATGATCAAAATTCCAAATAGAAGAGAGTGCACCCTTCATCTCGAGAAAGCCACACTTTGAGGGAGAGTCTTATTGCCAGGTTCAGAGTCGTATGCATTGCTTGGGATGTCACTGGCCATGGTGTGTGACTTCAGTTAATCAGTCAGTGTGGAGTGCGCAACGTGCGCTACATGAAGCGGAGTGGAAAAAAAAAAAAGAAGGGAGGTGGGTTTCTTAATGTGAATATGACTCGCTCTTCCACCAGCTCAGGCACGTGGGAGAATGCAGGGAAGGTATGACACATGTGTATACCAGTGAAGGCAAAAGTGGATAGGGCCTCTGTTTGTAGTGGCTCCCGCCTTCTGGATGCATGGTAACGAGTCATTTGAACTCCTCGAATAATGAATTGATTTTAAAAATATTTTGGTGAAACGCTAAAATTTGCGGCGTAGTCTGATGAGGGGTCTTAAAAGCTTCCAAAAGGTCACGTCATGTGTTGCCTTTAATTCAGTAAGGATTCTCTGTATCTAAGTGCAAGCTAATGTGACTTACATTTTTCAGTGCCTTGGTGGAAAGCAGTACCAGTGTACGTAATGCACTGTATTAACGTTGTTGGAGCCATGAAAGGTTCGTATCATTTTTCTGTCCTTGCAGTCCAACTCAAGCAATGACTTCAACCAGGCCATTGTTAACAAGCTGTGCCCAAGCGGTGTGTATGGCCATGTGAGCGGTGGTCATCCACTTTCGATCCCTGACCTCACCTGGGAGCAGCTCAAAGAATTTCATGACAAGCACTACCACCCAAGCAATGCCAGGTTTGTTTGTGATGCACAAGAGCTGGTGCTGGGCTTCGGTGTAGCGGAGCTTATGGTGGTTGGGCATAAAACTTACCTAAATGGTTTGCTTTAAGTTGGAATTTTGGTTCACCCCTTATTCGAAGGAGGGTGTGAGATTGGAGAGATTTTTTAATTTTAGCACCACAAACACAGACGCTCTCTCTATGTGGCTTTCCTGCATGATAGCTGCCAAGCCAGCATGGATCAAGCCATTCGCATTGGATTGGGATTTCTATCATTAAATGGGGGCATTATTTCTATTAGAAGAAAAGTGTCTATGCATGTGGAGAAAAAAAAAGCACAATGCTCATTTTTAAAATATGGAGAGAATTTCTTCACACTCTTCTAACAACTCAACCCATTCAGAGACAGGAAGAAAGCAACCATCTTGTTTTGTGAACCTGTTTTGGGGGTAATTATTATTATTATTATTATAAATCTCAACCTTACAGGGGTTGATGTAAGTCGAGACAAAAAGCTACCGTATATTGCCGATTATAAGTCGACCCCCCAACTTGCAACCCCTTCTAGGGGAAAAAAAAGTTGACTCCAAACACAGCCTCATGCTGCGGCCATAGCTCACCAATAAGTTTTTCAGCAGAGGGAGTGATGCAAAGAAACATTTATTTGCCTGTGAAACATTGCTTACGACTCGTCGTCTCTTGAGAGAAGGATGCAGTCGCGGTCATTGCCATCGTGTGAGCCACTGCTGCTGCTCGCCGTCGGAACTGGTGCTGGTGGTCGTGAACCCAACCTCGAACCGCCTCCTCAACGGCAGGGTATCGTCCAGACTTCGGTCCGCGAAAGGAACGGCGTGTAGCAGCCACGCGAAGATCTTGGTCTTTTGTTTTCTCCATTCCCTCACGCACTTTTCCGACACATCAAACTTGCACCCTGCTTCAGCGTTGCTTTCCGACTCTGCGTAGAGGATTGCTTGCCTCTTGAAAGCAGCGCTGTACTGCTGCCGGTGTAACGGTGGCATCTTGGTGTCCGTTTGGCAGCGTCACAAATCGCGCACAACACTGCTCGCAAGTGAAGCGAAATGCAGAAATGGCAAACAGGCGTGAGCGGCGTGAGTGCAAAAAGACGCGTAGACGCTTGTGGGCGCATGTGACTGGTCATGTGGTTTAGTTTCCCACGAAGTGTTGCCAGCCCACACGGCGCTGCCAGCTTTTCTGTGGAACGCTGATGGTTTGTCAACGAATCGTTTCTATTGTATGAAAACAAAACTGCAATGCACATAGCAAGGTAAATTCCTCTTTATTCATAGAGCATCGTTCGCCCTCTATCAATGGTTTGAAATGCTGCTTTCGAGACCGTTTTCTCCAAGCAGTTCGCATTAATGCCGCGCGGCGGTGATTTCTAAACGCGCTCCGTAGTTTCGCCTCGCGTGGTTTCGCTATAGTTTCGCGATCGTCGTGGCAGATCGCAAAAATGTCCGGCTCCAGAAGCGGCGCGCGCGCGTTGGGAGATAGCTGTTGCCGTGACTCTGCTGCCTCTGCAGCTAATGTTATCGATGCGTCGAATAGCAGGAAATCCGAGGACTACGACCTTTCGTCGGATCCCACAGATAAGTCGACTTTACGATTCCCCGTATAGGTCGACTCCGATTATAGGTCGACTCCCGAACTTTGGAAGGTCATTTTATGAAAAAAACGTCAACTTATAATTGGCAATATACGGTAGTAATGCTTGACGAGGGTGTCGCACCTTTTACAGTGTGCAACAGCACGGAACACCATTCAAATACACGCACATTAATAAATAACTTGTTTTGAACAGAAACAGTTGAACAGAATATGTTTCACCTTGTTTTATAAAAGCTTGGATAATGACAAATACGAAACTATAGCTAACAGTGCGTTAAAACTGGCCGCTTTCTCTTCGCTGGCAGTACCGTAAAATCCCGAGCAAGCACCCCCCCATGGTGAAAGATAATCGGACAAGATTTGGAGGGGGCCCATGCTCGGTTGGGGACAAAATTCAATATGGCGATGGAAGAGCCTCTAAGAATAAAGAATGCACACCCGTGCTTCTAATCAAATGCGTTATTGAATGCGCGCGCATTTACTGTTTTTACTGAACTCAAGAGAATCCTCGTGTGAAATTTCACCTGTTATGACAAGGGGGACAAATGTTCTTCAAAGGTCACAAATTGTTGGAACAACTCAGAATGCAACACCGAGGCACTACACTGTAAAAGTACTAAGAAATCGTCCTTGTATCTAAAGACTCTGAAGTTGGGTTCCTAGTTAACGCTGCTGCAGGATTCTGTAGCAGAGAAGGGGTTGAAAAAAATGGTGGGAGAGGTTGGGGGGTGCTTGCTCGGTCATTGACGCATGTTTAAAATATCTCAAAAAGGGGAGGGAAGCACTTGCTCGGGTAGGGGCGCTTGCTTAGGATTTTACGGTAGTGTGTTATTGAGTATATACAGTAGGACTCTCAGTTGAAAGAACCCGTACTAATATGTCACTTCGAAGCATGTAATAAACTTATGCAGTCTAAAATTAAATAGCTGACACTTATTTTCTTCCTTCCCCGTTGTTGTTGACCAGGTTCCTTACCTATGGTGACTTTCCCTTGGAAAAGACACTGTCACTAATTGATGAGTTGGCCTTGTCAAAGTTTGAGAAAATTGAAAGCAGCCATGTCATACCTCCTGAGCCAAGGTGGAAAGAACCGGTGAGCAGCCCTGGCTTTTATGTTCATGGTTATTTTCTAATATACAACTGTTCTCTGCGAAAAAAAGTGATATGAGAAAACGCATTGCAGAGGATGGAGACCATGACTTGTGTTCCAGACCCATTGGCTGCAAATCCTGAGAAGCAGTCAACAGTGGCAGTAACATATGCAATGAATGAGTGAGTGCATTTTGTGTTTTTGTATTGGTTCATCAGGAAACATCTGGTACAAAATGCAAGTTGTGAAAAAAACTTGGTAAAACATGCGCAGCAGTGCTTTACACTTTATGACCTGCTTACAGTTCCTTAGTTGTAGTGCATCTGCCTGCTGCATTGTAAAAGTCGAGGGTAATCAACTTACCAACTTACAGCATGAGCCACTCTCATGGGAGAAAAGTTTTGTGGATCTGACCTGTGTTTGTCATCTGTCCACTTTTCATCGTCTGACCTTAGTGAAGAGAGGTGAAGCTGATGTTGTCTACTCTTTTAGTTAGTGTCCTTGCTTACACAGACTATTTTTAAGCTTTTGCTTTGTGCAAGTGCTATGCTATAACAGTAAAAGCTCGTGTTTTTGTGGCTTCATAGGTCAGTCCAAAAAGTTACCATTTTACTCTTGTTATGCGAGTTTTTTTTTTTCCATGATTTTCATTGTTTGGAGTAGCTCCTCATAACATTCAAATAATTGCAAAAGTCAGTTATTTTAAGACAAATACTCTAAATTCCATGGTCCTTAGCATTATGTTTGTAACATGTTAATTTATATTTCCACCTAATCCATAGACAAGTAAACTGAAGCGAAATCTTGTTCTTTGTTCCAACCTGCGCCACCTTGCAGCTACGACCTTTCACGCTTTGACTCTGTTCATTTGTCATATTATAACAGTGCAGCGCGTTCGGTACAGCATCTGCTTTGAAACACAAGGAGGAAGGCATCTCTGCCACAGAACGATGATTCGATGTCAACAACTCTGCCATTTGTGCATGGTGGAGCAAGTAGGAGGCCTAGTACAGCACCCAAACGAAATGGTTGTTTGGCTTTCAAATATGCTCAAACTCAAATTAGTTCAATGGCACAGAAAGTGACTTCATTCGTGGGTCATGTGAGCCAAACATTACACCACAGCATGTAGCCTGGAATTTAGAATTGATTTTCAAAGTCAACTAGAATTCCCTTGCTCTTCCCTCGGCAAATGATGCTATAATACAAAATGGCTTGTCGTAAAAGTCCCCGGCCGTTGGCTGATTTGAGCATTGCAAGCTGCATAGCTACTGTGGTCGCCGCGGGATGCCGCAACGTGCCTGCACTGAACATTGAAAGTAAGCCACACGTTCAAAGAAGAAAAGAAGAGCAAGTGCGCAAGGCCATGACGTGCACTGACGAACGGACATAGCTTCTTTCCCCCTTGTCATGCCCCCCTGCATACCACCCCAGGGGATCCCAAGTATTCAAAATTAGCTTGGAGTCTTTCATTACGGTGTTCCTCCTAATGATATTCAAGTAAAACAGTAGTTTGGTGGAAGATGGAAGGTTGATGTGATGAAAAATTGTTGAGCAGGGAATGTCGCTGTAGCCAACATTTGGGCAAGTCTTCCAACATTCTTGTTGAAACTTTGACTCCAGTGACATTCCCTATTCAACGATCTTTCATCACTTCATTATGATGTTGTGATTTTTACACTTAGAACTCCAGAATTTAATTCATGTTCAATCACAGTTGCTGAAAAATTTTCTGTACAATACCCCTTGCTTTGTCCTTCAGTTTTTTTCATCCCACAGTGCCATACACATATGCAGAGGTGGTGACTGGGGGTGGGGTTCAACCCCTCCCCCTTTTGTTCCAGAAATTTTTCACTTTTTATGTTATGTACCGTATTTACTCGACTGTAACGCGACTATGATTGTAACGCGAGGGGTGACTTTTCATTGTGTTCAGGAAAAAAAAATAGTTATTCGGTATTCAATTGTAACGCGAGGGTCGACTTTAGGTAGCAAAAATCTGGAAAAAAAAGCTCGCGTTACGTTCGAGTAAATACGGTATACATGCACACATGCAAACATACATATGCACATACATATAGGAGGGTTGGACCCTGTTGCCCCCCCAAATAAAACCTTGGCTACAGCATTACACAGCACATCACTGATGAAATGGAATGACTGCATCACTCTGTGTTCGTGCATAACCTTATTGTTGGTGGTGTTCTCACGGATCTCACCCTAAATTTTCTCATCCTGTCTCTGCACATATATATTTTTTTCATCTGTAACAGCCGCATCTGCATGAGAACATACATGCTTGTATGTCTACATTGCATATGGCCATGCATACTGGGCATAAAAACTTAGCCTACACCTTCTTTGTGTGGTGGGATTAAAGGGCTGGAATTTATGTTATTTCATTGCCTTTTGTATCACCCAGTTCCACAGTTACTCAGGAATCATTTGCCATGTCAATACTAAGTCACCTCCTAGTGAATGGACCCAATTCACCGTTCTACAAAAACTTACTTCAAGCTGGAATTGGTGCTGACTATACACCGTCACTTGGGTATGTTCAAAAGTTTAATTTAGCGAAGCCTGGAAATAAATCTGATGCTCTTTATGTTGTTGTCGCTGTTTGGGTTGAGCTTGCATGCACATTGTTTTTATAGATTGTTCCTGTGCTTTGCTACCTTAGTACGCATTCTTCATCTAGCCCAATAAATTTTGCTTTTATTGTAAAGGCTGTACAATGTAGGACAGCTATAAGCTTTCAAGAAGGTTTATCGTCTGGCAGCCTGCACTTATTTCTTTGTACTGTTCTATATACATAATTTGCTTTACCATGTTGTTTTAAAGCCCCAATCTCAGTGTTTTCATGTTTTGTACTGTTTCATTGTGTGGCTGCCATAGTCGCCTGAATTTATGTAGGATTATATGTTGTGTAATTATGGCATAACTGCTCTAATATTCCATCTTTTTTTACCAAAGGGAAGCTTAATTAACCTTTTAAAGACAGAAGATGAACCAAGTGCATACTTGCAAAAAAGACTAATGACAAGCCTAGCTTGTTCAGCGCTTGTTGGCTTTTCAGACAGGCTTTAAGTCGATTTGAGCTCCCATGTTGCTCCGTGTGCATCTTCCAGATGGCGTACCTACATGTATTTTGTGCACGTTGTAAATACAGATGAAACTCTATTTACCGAAGTGATGACTACACTGAAATTATTTCGTTAAATTGGGAAGGTTGTAAAATGGAGAAAGGGATTTTTCAGTCCTTCGAAATCTAAAATTGTAATGTAGCGACACTCAAAAGCTACCACAGCATTGTATTTGGCACTAACCCACGCCGAGTGTGTGAAAAGTTCGCGAGGGTGTCCCAAAGGCAGGCCAGACATGGGGCCTCCCATGTCACCCGGACATGGGAGGCTCCATGTAAAGGTGATGCAAGCCAGGTAGACTGTCGCGTGCAGCTATGACAGGCTGCTGTTCTTCAATAGCGCAGAGAACAAATGCAGTGATTGTGTGAGCAGGCCGAACAAGAAAGTTGTGGGGAAACGATCAGTGCCGTCTGTTGCATAAGCCATGAAATAACGAAAGCAACCACTGCCACCCCCTAGTGCCCTCTGCTTTGAGTTGTCGATTATAACTCGCCCTCACAATGTGTTCAGCTAACCTCCTGGTTACCTCATATGCTAGAATGACTGCCCCGGAATGCACTAGTACCGGGTTCAAATCTCGGACTAAAAGGAATTGTTCTTCACCTGGGAAGCGTTCTTTCCGAGAAACCCATATCAGTTTCCTTGTGGGTTTTTGCTGCAAATGGGTGTACGATAATTTTTCCCTTTCAAGTTTGTTCACCTTTATTCCTGGCCAAGGAGAGTACATCTGAACTAATTGTAAAAGTGTTCACCTTTACAATTTGTTTTAATTTTTCTTTGCATGGAACTTTGTTTGGGCATTACAGAATTAGTTGAGTACATGGATACTGTTTTACTTGAAAATATTCTGCAATTACAGATATGATGCCAACTTGAAAGAAGCATTCTTCTCGGTTGGCCTGCACGGTGTGAGTAAGGCTGACATAAACAAGGTGACTGACATAATCCAGAAGACATTTGATGAAGTTATCAGGTGAGACAACATGGCTAGAACTCTATACTTCTTAGCTATTTACAGAAACAGTTTTTCTAAAGTAGGCTGTATGCCTCATTTTGTGATCTTAAGCAGCAACCGCATTGAACATATCACTGATGCACAGCTCGGACCACTTATAACTTAACTCCTATAGTGAAGACCGGCTATAATGTAGTCTTTTCTGGCTCCCATTTACTCTCTCGTAGAATTTCGTCTATATGCATACCATGCAGCCAGCGCACCCAAAACGACAGACTGGTTATAATGTGGCTGCTTAGAAATTCAGCAGACAAACAAGGTAGTGTGCAGGCTTCTGAAAGGAGGTGTGATGGCCAAGGGGAAGGGATTGAGGCGATGCAGAAGAGTCACAGAGTGAACAAACAAAGAACAGAGGGAGAAAAAAAAAAGTCACAGTTTCACCGCAAGGGCGAAGCAATGAATGCAATAGCAACAAATTGTAGTGTTACACGAAGTGAGGCTGGCAGCTAACCGTTTTGCATCCGATCTCGCGTAACTACAAAACGCTGGTGTAAGAGAATACGGCCGCTCCAGGGAGAGATGCTCCCCGCAAAATCACTTCGCGTTGAAAGCGCAGCACGTAGAAGGGTATATACGAGCCGCTCGCTGTGATGGCTTTCGAGATAGCGCGCGCGCCAGCGATCGCCACCGCGCCCTTAGATTCAAAGTTCAAAGTTGCTCCTCGCGCGACGTGACACTCCCCCCCCCCCCCTCGCGTCTTCGCGTCTTTTAAGGCTCGTTAAAGACAGGCGGGGCATTTTCTGTCTGCTTCGATGGCAGGCCTTCTGAGTGGGGTGATGTTATCGCATGCACCCTCGAAGCGATGGGCCGTCTTGTTTGAACTCTGCTTCGGCCACGTTCGTCGCCTCCGCTCGCGTGCTTTTACGCGCGGTAGAACATACAATGCGTGGGGTATCTTATCAATTTGACTTCATACCGGAAGGACATGACGGCGATGGCAACGGCGACGGCAAAAACCCGTCGAGACTGTCCATATAATTGCTATCGCAATAAAACTAAAAGAAGAAAATGTCGCAGTGCTTTGCACGCACGCGAAGTGAGGGAAGGGGCGATTTCTTAAGTGATTACCGTATATTGCCGATTATAAGTCGACCCCCCAACTTGCAACCCCTTCTAGGGGGAAAAAAATGTTGACTCCGAACACAGCGTCATGCTGCGGCCATAGCTCACCACTGAGTTTTTCAGAAGAGGGAGTGATGCAAAGAAACATTTATTTGCCCGTGAAACATTGCTTACGACTCGTCGTTGCTTGAGAGAAGGACGCAGTCACGGTCATTGCCATCGTGTGAGCCACTGCTGCTGCTCGCCGTCGGAACGGGTGCCGGTGGTACTGAGATGCCGCATGTGGAAAACGCCGCGCAGACCATGTCGATTGGCAGTCCATCTTGGTCCTTTGTTTTCTCCATTCCCTCATGCACTTTTCCGACACATCAAACTTGCGCCTTGCTTCAACGTTGCTTTCTGACTCTGCGTAGAAGATCGCTTGCCTCTTGAAAGCAGCGCTGTACTGTTGCCGGCGTAGCGGTGGCATCTTGGCGTCCGTTTGGCAGCGTCGCAAATCGCGCACACCACTGCTCGCAAGCGAAGCGAAATGCAGAAATGGCTAACAGCCGTGAGCGGCATGAGTACAAAAAGACGCGAAGACGCTTGTGGGCGCATGTGACTGGTCATGTGGTTTAGTTCCCCGCGAAGTGTTGCCAGCCCACACGGTGCTGCCAGTGTTTGGAAAGCCAATGGTTTGTCAACGAATCGTTTCTATTTTATGAAAACAAAACTGCGGGGCGCATCGCAAGATAAAATTCCTCTTTATTTCATAGAGCATCGTTCGCCCTCTGTCAAAGGTTTGAAATGCTGCTTTCGAGACCGTGTTTCCCAAGCAGTTCGCATTAATGCCGCGTGGCAGTGATTTTTAAACGCGCTCCGTAGTTTCGCCTCGCGTGGTTTTTCTATAGTTGCGATCGTCGTGGCAGATCGCAAAAATGTCCGGCTCCGGAAGCGGCGCGTGCGCGTTGGGAGATAACTGTTGCCGCGATTCTGCTGCCTCTGCGGCTGATGTTATCGATGCATCAAATAGCAGGAAATCCGAGGACGACGACCTTTCGTCGGACCCCACAGATAAGTCGACTTTACGATTCCGCGTATAGGTCGACTCCGATTATAGGTCGACCCCCGAACTTTGGAAGGTCATTTTATGAAAAAACGTCGACTTATAATCGGCAATATATGGTAAGTGACAGAGAAGCCTTTGCTCTGGCCGCTTGTTGGCTATGCACACTTCGCACTAAACTGCGTGTAAGCCTGTGTGCTCATCAAGTGCGCACTACAGCTGTTTGTCTCCTGAATATCTTTTCCGAAAAATAAATATTGTACTATTTATGCGAATCTAACGTGCACCTAATTTTTGCGAGTTCGATTTAAGGATGCACCACAATTTAATGTTCCTAGATTTCTTAAAGAAAACTATGGCACGCTCTTAAGTTGACAATCGGGAAAAGAAAAAATAGAGAGAAGCACAATTTGCCTTTATAGAATGGGAAAATTTATTCTCCTGGCAGTTTGTTTTCTTTGGTGATTAAATCTCTCTGGCTCTGACATCACTTCTGTATCAGCCTTGGTTGCATGCCAATTCAAGAGCCATTACCTTGCGAAGCTTAGTCTACACCGAGTACAGTTAAAAAGGCTGCAAGTTAAGTCTGGATATTTTCCTGTTTTTGGCTCTAGGAAAGTTTCACTGGTCAACATGCAGCTGAAAATATCCTCCCTTTGTTTGTGACACTCACGGACATAGGTCTCAGGCTCACAAAAAAGAATGAGTTTGAATGACACTTGCATTTGTAATAAATGCATGCGTTCAGTATGCATTGCATGAATGTTTTAAAGTTTAAAACAGTGCAAGAGACAAGAAACCAGTAAAAGAAGTCCTTACTGGTCTCTTGCGCTGCTTTAAATTACAAGTATTGTGCATTTTTTTTATGCTCTTCGTGTTTTACGGCCTCGTTATCCTCTGTGTTGTGTTCTCATCTTTCTTGAACAGCACTGGATTCCCCCAGGAACGCATTGATGCAGCCCTTCACTCTGTGGAGCTGAATTTGAAGCATCAGACATCCAACTTTGGCTTGCTCCTGAATTATGTGAGCATTTTTTCTGCTTTCTTTTTTCTTATTAGCAAATGTTCCTCTAAAGGCAGTTGGTATATGTCTTAAGGGGATACATTGGCCTTAGAGACAGGAAAATCATAAAAAAATATAATAAAATTTTCAAACTGGTGTTTTTGTGTTTTATAGTCAGTGCTGGATGCTCTGTCCAAGTTTCCCGCACCTTGGTTGTTAATAACTAGGCCATAGCAGCAGTCTATGTAGCCATCACGAGCTATGTCATGAATGAAAAAAAAAGTGCTAAATAAAGGGGAAGTGAGGGGGTGGGGTGTGCACATGGTAGTGCAGGCGAACACATGGTTGGGAGGTGGTGTGGCTGCTCCCCATCTTCATGATATGGGCTGGTTCAAAGGCTTCAGGGGCAAGTGAGACAGCAGCGTATTTTGAGAAGACCATCACTACTTCTGCATGTGACAGGAACATGCAGGCTGGCCTCTAGGGTCACTGAAGCACGGTTGGCAAAGCTGTGTGTCCAGCTTCAGAAAACCTTGCCGGTGGTGGGGACCTAACCCACAAAGGTTATTTCATTATAATTATGACACTTCAATTCAATACTACAAGTAATGGCCCCTATGCTTCTTTTGGCTTCACGTGGTTGTGTCTAACAGAAAAAGAAGGGTGCTTCAATCCATTACCCTTCTTTCATTCATTATTAAAATGCACATGTATCCCTCAAAAAGTGGGCAAGAACTAAGGAAAAAAAAAACGTGCTATCCCCCCACCCCATTCTCATGGTTGTAAGATTTCGCACTAAACTAAGTAAGATTTTTACAAATTTTAGAGGTCACATGTTCGCAGGTGTGAAGTACTAACAACAATGCGGACTTTGCATTGTCGATGTACATGAAGAAGGAGCATTTTATGTGCTCAAGTGCTTGCAGATTGTAAACTCTAGGCTTCGTAGTCATAACAGGTTTTTCAGAAGTTCACCTAAGGCTTTGCACAAAAAAAATTAAAATACTATCTCTGCCAGTGGCTTGTACACTTCTGCCTCAAGCATTGTTCCTAAATGTTTTTTGTTGACATTGCTTATAGTAGACCTTTCTGTCGAAGAGAGCAAGCAGCTCCTTTCTGGACTGTTTCCTGGGAGTAGATAGGCTGACGTCGCTGCCTCGGCAGTGCATTTTTGGTGGAAGCGAGGGAGGGGTCACACATATTTGCAACAGCCCAGAGGGCAATTGGCAGCACCCAGTGAGCCCTCATTGGAAAGGTGCATAGCTGGATTGGCTATGCTGTGCAGCAACTCAGCCAAGCTTTCCAGATTCATTTTGCAGGGGTGCAACAGCTGCGCCAATTGCGCCACTTTGATACAATTCCTTATTTTTGCGCCAAGCTGAGCCAAAGCTGTAAAATTTTTGAAATTGCGCCACGCTGTGTCAAAATGCTCGACCAGCTTGAAAATTTTCTCAGTTGCGCAAATTTTAGTGAGAAATGGAGGCCGCGTTGCTCATCTGCAGTGTGGGCATCATAATCCAATACAGACGCGCAGACCCTAACCCTAACCCCGCAGCGAAAGAAAAGAAAAAAGTCACAGTTTCACCGCAAGGACAAAGCAGTGAATGTGATAGCAACAAATTGTAATGTTATACGAAGTGAGGCTGGCAGCTAATTCTTTTGTATCCAATCTCGCGTAACTCTAAAAAACATTGGTGTAAGAGAATACAGCCGCTCCAGGGAAAGATGCTTTTTCTGCACAGTGTCTTCGCATTGAGAGCGCAGCACATAGAATGGTATACGAGATGGCTGCCGAGATTGCGCCAATGATCGCGACCGTGCCCTTGGAATCAAAGTTCAAAGTTAGTGCTCGAGCGACCACCCCCCCACCCCCTGCGTTTTTTCATGCTCTTTCAAGACAGGCAGGGCGTTTCCTCTCTGCTTCGAGGGTAGGCCTTCCGAGCGGAGTGGTGTTATTGCATGCGCCCTCCGAGCGACGGAGATGGGCCGGCTCGTTTGATCTCTGCTTCAGCCGCGTTCGTTGCCCGCACTTGCGTGCGGGCGACGAACGCGGAACATACAATGTACGGGGGGATGTTATCAATTTGGACTTTATACAGGACATGACGGCAAAAACCCGTCGAGAGTGTCCATATAATTGCTATCGCAATAAAAAAAGGACTGGTTCTCAAATTTCTTGATGCTTGTTTTATTGCTTGCAGAATGCTTTTTAAGCCACTTTTGCAGCAGTGCACTGGTGTCCTGTGGAAAAGCGTACTGAGATTTAGAAGGGGCTATTAGTACTAGCTGTCAGGGACACAGTACATTTTGTTCCTTAATTACTCATTCATACGCACGCCGTGTAATTATTACGAGTGCTAGTATGATCGCTGACGTCTAAAAAATTATTGGCAACCATTTGGAGCTGCTGTGTATGGTGTTTCTGTGGCCTTGCGAAACAATAGACAAAAACGTACGCCAGTTTTCTTTTTTTCGCCACCCCAACTTGCTCCTGCTTTACGAATCTCCCAAATTTCGAGGTTGCCAGGTTCACAGGTCCACATTAGCATTTGCAGTGCCTGTCGAAATATACGACAGACCCTGCAAATGCTAATGTGGACTTAGTCATTGTTCGCACTGTGGGGTGGCTCAACACACTGCTTATATTGAAACTGCAGTGTTGACGTGCACTGTGTAAGAGTTAGCTGATGTTGAATGGTTTGTATGTATTTTTGTTTTTTTTTTTCTGAAAGTAAGCCTTCTTTGTTATACTGCTCCAAATTTGGGATTTCGTGCTAAAAAATTCAGGTTTTTTTCGTAACCTGCTCCAAATTTGGATTTTGTGCTCCAAAAGCAACATTTTGCTGCTCCAAAAATTGCTTCCAAATCCTATTTTGGCTGTTGCACCCCTGCTTTTGGTGGGATGGTTGCCAAAGAAAACTGTAACAAGAATAAGCACAACAAACTTTAGATGCTGACTGTATGTATGTACTGTTGTAAATAAGTGGTACATAGGAACCTTTTTGAAATAAAATCATGAATACACCCTAAAGCTTAATCATGGTAAGGATGATAATTGTACAAATTATGTAAAAATTGCACCGATCTAGTCGTTCTTTGTGCAAAATATATTGTGCATAGTTTGTCTGCTGTAAGTATGTGATCCCCATCACAATTTTTTTATGTAGCTCTTGTTCGTGTAACCACCTCCTGTCTTTCTTTCTGTCAGGCAACAGTTGGTCTCTGGAACCATGGGGGTGACCCTGTCAGGTCACTCAAGGTGAATGAACACGTTTCCTGGCTGCGTGAGCAACTGGCAAGCAATCCACGCTTCTTCCAGGAGAAAGTGCAGCAATATTTTAAGGTAGGTGAACACCACTTGTGTAACAAGTTCCGTAACCAAAAGATGATGTGGGACTGAGGCATACTTCCTCAAGAGTGTCTTTTTGTAGACGTGCATGGTTTGTTCTTGCAATAGATATTAATCTTAAGTCTTCTTGCTTAGGTAGCATTCATAACTTTATTTTTTTCCAGTATATATGTGATATATAGGAGACATTAACATTTTTAGGTGAGCCAGGTGTGCCTTTTCACATAGAAGGAGTACAGTCAACTTCCAGTTTTTCGGACCTGCTCGAATATTCAGCCGCTTTCACGGCACCGTCCCAAATCTTATAGACATCAATGTATAAGAATGTCCGAAACTCTTTGGTGTCCGATTTTTTGGACTTTCTGCCCAAACTGCAGGTCTGAAATGGCATGGTAATTGAAGCCCGCACCTCGGCCGCATCTATCATCTCGTATGTTCAAACCAGTGCTTTTGCGAGCCCATCTGTTTCGAAAGTCAGAGTCCAAAAGTCAGCTTTGCTGTAGTGTCAAAGTGTTATGGGGTGAAGCTTATCGAAAATCTTAGGGTCCACTGTCACGGCACAGTGTGGCGATGTCTTTGCAGAAAACCACCGGAAATGCTCAAAGGCATGACGGCGGCAGGCAGTAAGCATGCCAGTACAACCAGGCCCGTAGCCAGGAATTTTTTTCGGGGGGGGGGGGGGGGGGATTTTATGAAAACCTTGACTGTTTGAGAAAAACACCTATTTTCGTTATTTATTTTCGGTAAAACACCCGCCTCCATCAAAATTCGGGGTGGGGTTGAGGGGGGAAGCTAGGCCCCCCTTCCCCCCCTGGCTACGGGCCTGAGTACAACCTTTGCGATAAGCACCTTCGGCTAACTGTTCGGTAGTACTATGTGGCCTAGCGCAGTTGTAAGCATACTGCACGCATTTAATAGGACCCAGACGCGACGCCATTCGTGCTGCCTCTTTGTGCGAGACTGCTAAGTGTGTTGTGCAGACTTGTTGCCTTCACGAACGAAAGCAGCTCACCATCGGCGCGCCCGTGTGCAGTCAAGAATGAGTGGGAGTTATGAACGTTTTCACGGCAAACACGCACGTACAGTACAGCAAGTGCCCCTGTAATGACGGCATGAACTTAGTAGGCGACGTCCTGCACACAACTATTGTAGGAACAATCTGCTTCACACGGCAGCAAATGCGGCCATGTGAAGCACCTCCGCACCTCCGCCACAGCCTCTGTGTTAAGCGTCATCCTTTCCAAACGCTCCATGCAAAACAGCCGTAATTTTCTTCACACTTTGCTGGTATTGGCGGCGCTCATCACAACACGCAAATTTGCAATTGTAGGTATGCGCGCAGTTAAGCGGGATTCGCGGCAGCTACAGAATGTATCCACGAGAGCCTGGGCACGCACCAAAATATACCTTGTTAGTGTACTGGTGGGCACTAAAACAGTTACGAACGTGGCTGTGGCGATTTGACTGCTTGAGTTGAATAAAAAGGTATGAATTCGTTTTTTCAGACTACCCGTGTTTTTCGGACGATTTCATGGTCCCTAGGGAGTCCGAAATTCAGACGTTGACTGTATACTGTACTAAAACTAATATAAATATGCATGAACGCGAGGAAAATAGCGAATATTAAAGTTGCACAGTCAAGACACT